>NC_058080.1:459223534-459523534 GCF_014858855.1 Bufo gargarizans | reverse complement strand
GGGAAGTTGGAGAAGGTGCGTGCGATTATGTCAAAACGCACCAGAGTTGGTTGAGTGGCTCACTCAGTCTTCCGCTTCTGCACCCTCCTCATCCTCTGTATCTGCACCCTCCTCACTCTGCTGTGTGCACCCCCAAAGACACCACCACCATAGCCCCTCCACTCAAGTCAGAGGAGATAATTCTTATCCATTCCCAGACCTTACCGATGAACAGCCGTTCTTGGCATCAGATCAGTAAGAGGAGGTAGCAACGTCCGCCACCCAGCGGTCTGACGACAGTACCCAGATCAGCCCAAGAAGGGTGGTCCCCGCTGTTGCTCTCTACTCCAAGAGCTCTAATGTCAGTGGTGGTGAAGGTGACGATGATGATGTCAACGCATAAGTCGCAGTAAGCCCAACACTCACCTAGGGACGACTGCCTTAAGAATGCACTTGGCCTCTCATCACCGAGCCCAGTGGGATCAACGCTTTTAGAACCCGCAAAGCCACACTTCCGGCGCTCCACGTCCTGCCTCTTCTCTCCTCCCATTTGTCCTCCACTCCACATTCCAACGTGCTGTCGTCGCGTTCATCTGGCACAAAGCAGGCCTCCGTGGCCCAAATGTTCGAGCGTAAAAAAAATGATGACGCCGGATAATCCTCTTGCCCAACGGCTGACGGCTGGCTTGTCAGAACTGCTAGCCCGCCAACTACTGCCATATAAATTGGTGGACTCGGATGCATTTAGAAAATTTGTGGCCATTGGCACAGCGCAATGGAAGGTCCCTGAAATGAAATATTTCTCCTAGAGAGCATCCCTGAACCATATGGCCACGTTCAGGGGGAAGTTAATATATCTCTGGCACACAGTATCTGTGCCAAGATACATCTGATCACAGACACGTGGTCTAGCAAACATGGGCAGGCAAGGTACATAACTTTTACTGCCCACTGGGTGAACCTTCTGACGGCCGTGAAGCATGTTGCCCGTGGCACCTGGGTGGATTTGGTGTTACCGCCACGGATTGCATGGAGGCAAGCCTCTTCTCCTCCTCCTACTCCATCCTCTGTCTCCTCCTCGGCTGACTCCTCCTTTTCCACTGCTGCCGCCTCTTCCGCTGCACCCCCTAAGCTCCCCAGAACCTATTCGACGTGCCAGGTGAGACGTTGCCATGTTGTGCTGCGGCTGTTGTGCCTGGAAGCCAAGAGCCACACTGGTCCTGCACTGCTTTTAGCTCTGCGGTCACAGGCCAATCAGTGGCTAACCCTGCTCAATTTGACAGTAAAGTGGTGTGCGACAACGGTGCCAATCTGCTAAGCATGCTGAAACAGGGCAAAATGACACACGTGCCGTGCATGGCACACGTCCTGAACTTAGTCCTGCAGCTATTCGTTGCCAAATAACCCGGGTCCAGGACATCTTGCGGCAGGCCAGGGAAATCTCTAGCCATTTTAGAAGATCTTACACGGCCATGGCTCGCCTTGCTGACGTTCAGCGGTGACACCACTTGCCCGTCAGATGTCTGATTTGTGACTGCCCGACGTGCTGGAACTCCACCTTGTATATGCTTGATAGGCTGCTTCAGCAGCAACGTGCCGTTAACGACTACCTGTACGAACTCTGCAGCAGGGCAGGTTCTGGGGAGCTTGTTTTTTTTTTGCCAGCCCCAGTCGCTGCTCATGCGCGACGCATGCAGACTTCTGCGGCCATTTGATGAGATCACCATCAGTGACATTGTACCTTACGCCTTCTTTCTGGAGCATGCATTGCGTTATGTCATTGATCAAGCCGTCGAGGAGCAGGAGCTGGAAGATGAGGAACAACTGAAAATATGTCATATTCTAGGTTCTTCAAAGTAGCCACCTTTTGCTTTGATTACTGCTTTACACACTCTTGGCATTCTCTTGATGAGCTTCAAGAGGTAGTCACCTGAAATGGTCTTCCAAAAGTCTTGAAGGAGTTCCCAGAGATGCTTGGCACTTGTTGACCCTTTTGCCTTCACTCTGCGGTCCAGCTCACCACAAACCATCTCGATTGGGTTCAGGTCCGGTGACTGTGGAGGCCAGGTCATCTGGCGCAGCACCCTATCACTCTCCTTCATGGTCAAATAGCCCTTACACAGCCTGGAGGTGTGTTTGGGGTCATTGTCCTGTTGAAAAATAAATGATGGTCCAACTAAACGCAAACCGGATGGAATAGCATGCTGCTGCAAGATGCTGTGGTAGCCATGCTGGTTCAGTATGCCTTCAATTTTGAATAACTCCCCAACAGTGTCACCAGCAAAGCACCCCTACACCATCACACCTCCTCCTCCATGCTTCACGGTGGGAACCAGGCATGTAGAGTCCATCCGTTCACCTTTTCTGCATCGCACAAAGACATGGTGGTTGGAACCAAAGATCTAAAATTTTGACTCATCAGACCAAAGCACAGATTTCCACTGGTCTAATGTCCATTCCTTGTGTTCTTTAGCCCAAACAAGTCTCTTCTGCTTGTTGCCTGTCCTTAGCAATGGTTTCCTAGCAGATATTCTACCATGAAGGCCTGATTCACACAGTCTCCTCTTAACAGTTGTTCTAGAGATGTGTCTTCTGCTAAAACTCTGTGTGGCATTGACCTGGTCTCTAATCTGAGCTGCTAACCTGCGATTTCTGAGGCTGGTGACTCGGATGAACTTATCCTCCGCAGCAGAGGTGACTCTTGGTCTTCCTTTCCTGGGGCGCATGTGAGCCAGTTTCTTTGTAGCGCTTGATGGTTTTTGTGACTGCACTTGGGGACACTTTCAAAGTTTTCCCAATTTTTCAGACTGACTGACCTTCATTTCTTAAAGTAACGATGGCCACTCGTTTTTCTTTACTTAGCTGTTTTTTTTCTTGCCATAATACAAATTCTAACAGTCTATTCAGTAGGACCAGTGGCGTCGCCAGGGGGGGCCAGAGGGGGCCACGGCCCCCCCTACATCATGCTGTGCCCCCCCAAGTGAGCCGCCGCAGTCGGGCACAGCCAGGGAGATGAGCGCTTCCATTGCGCTCATTTCCATAGTCATCTGCCGGTCTATGTGCTGCGGCGGTGCAGGGGAGGGAGAGGCGTGTCCCTTCCCCTTTCTCTGATAGGCTGCAGGCACTAGGCCGGCAGCCTATCAGAGGCCGGCGCAGGTGGCGCGATGACATCATCGCGCCGCCTGAGCCATACAGCGCGGGACACAGGCCGGAAGAGGCCTGCATCGCATCGCTGACATGGAGGTAAGTATGATTTATTTATTTTTTTACAACAGTGTTACTGGCACATTGGGGGGGGCAGCTTATTACTGGCACATTGGGGGGGGCAGCTTATTACTGGCACATTGGGGGGGGCAGCTTATTACTGGCACATTGGGGGGGCAGCTTATTACTGGCACATTGGGGGGCAGCTTATTACTGGCACATTGGGGGGCAGCTTATTACTGGCACATTGGGGGGGCAGCTTATTACTGGCACATTGGGGGGCAGCTTATTACTGGCACATTGGGGGGATTATTACTGGCACGTGATGGGGGGGCTTATTACTGGCACGTGATGGGGGGCTTATTATTGGCACGTGATGGGCTTATTACTGGCACGTGATGAGGGGCTTATTACTGGCACGTGATTGGGGGCTCTTGTTACTGGCACGTGATGGGGGGCTCTTGTTACTGGCACGTGATAGGGGCACTTGTTACTGGCACGTTATTGGTGGGCACTATAGGGGCATCTACTGAGGCCACAAAGAAGGGGTATTTTATAAGGGGGGCTCTGTACAGTAGCATTTTATACTGGGACACATTATGGTGGGTACTATGGGGAAGGGGGAGAGGAGTACTATGGAATCATCTACGTGGGGCACTAAGAAGGGGTATTTTATACTTTCAAATTATGGGGGACACTGAGGGCATCTACTGGGGCACTACAGTATATATGGGGCATTTTATACTGGTACATTATGGGGGGCACTAGTAGGAAGGGGGGAGAGGAGCACTATGGGGGCATTTACTGGGGGCACTATATAGGGGTATTTTACACTGGCACATTATGGGGGACATTAGCTCAACTTGGGGCATTACAAGGGGGTATTTTTTGCACTGTCACATTATAAGGAGAATTTTTTCTACTGGGGGGGCATTATGGTGGGCTTTATTACTCCCCCATGGTATGACCCCCTAGTAGCAGCACCAGCTTCTCCCTGCTCTGCTATCCCTCTGCCCCTTCTCCAAATCCTTATTATGAAATCTTTCTTATTAGGATGAAAGAGAACATCAGCTCCGCCAATGTGGTGAAGTGGTGTCCGAGATCCCCAAGGGCCAAGCCAAGTAACTAAGTTTTCATGTGAAATATGTTTGTTATACACATATAGCCTACACTGTGCCCCACAATGTACAGTATACCGCTACACTTTGCCACACAATATACAGTATACCTCTACACTGTGTAGTCTGTTCTATAAGCACCCTTGTTCTGTGGCGGCAGACAGAAAATAATCTGGAAGTGCCGCTCCCGAGACCAGGCTCTGGATCCACCACTGGACCGCTCACAGGAGTGTACATTTCTTCTAAACTGTAATCCATATCCTCTGACCTGCAGAAATCAGCACTCGCACGGTAACAACTAACAGGCAGTACCTGAAGGCTGTAGCCTGGCCCTGTTACCGAAGCTAGCCGAGTGGTGTAAGGTTAAGGTACTAGTAGAGATGAGCGGCCGCTGAATCCAGATTTAAAGTTAGTTACTGCAGGATATAGATTACAGTTTAGAAATGTCAAATATACACTCCTGTGAGTGGCGGGGAAGGAGATCTGTGGATGACACTGTTATAGAGAGGGGGATCTGTGGATGACACTGTTATAGAGGGGGAAATGGGGATGACACTCTCATGGGGTGGATCTGTGGATGACACATATAGCATAAGATGCTATATACGGTATGTGTCATCCACAGATCCCCCCCCCCCCATAGCAGTGTCATTCACAGATCCCCCCCCCCATAGCAGTGTCATCCACAGATCCCCCTCCCTATAAAAGTGTCATCCACAGGCAGCTAGGACATGTTGAAATCTGAGTGATTTTTTTTTATTGATTTTTTTAAACCACAGACAGCTGGACTTTTCTTCCCTGTTGTGGTTTTAGGTATTGGGTAAAGTATCGCAGCATTTCTGAGCGTACTTGTGTAAATTTATCGTTGTTATAGCTGCCCCCCCTACTTTTGTCCTGGCCCCCAGTGTGCCCCCCAAAATTTGAAAGCTAGAGACGCCACTGACTGTATATATACTACAGAGGACAGTATACTGCTACAGATGGATCTGTATAGTTTGGACTATTGGGCAGAGAAGTAGCAGATGAGGTTTAACACTGACAAATGTAAGATTATGCACATGGAAAGGAATAATGCAAGTCACCCGTACATACTAAATGGTAAAACACTGGGTAACACTGACATGGACAAGGACCGAGGAATTTTAGTGGACAGCTTTCCGTTTCTGAGTTCCATCATGGGCTCTTACAAGCGGTCCAAAACGGATCAGTTTTGCCCTAATGCATTTTGCATGGAAAAGGATCCGCTCAGAATGCATCAGTTTGCCTCCGTTCAGTCACCATTCCACTTTAGAGGCGGACACCAAAACACAGCCTGCAGTGTTTTTCTGTCCGCCATGTGGTGTGGAACGAGATGGATCATGACACACAATGCACTCTGCGAGTTCGGGTATCCGGAGCCGAACCCGGACTTTTTCACTGAAGTTCGGGTTCGGTGTTCGGGTGTTAATAGCATTATTAAAACAGAATGCTAAATAAAATGTCTACTGAGGGGTTAAAAATAAAAATAAACTCACCTCATCCACTTGATCACGCAGCCGGTATCTTCTTTTCTTCAGGACCTGCAAAAGGACCTGCGGTGACATCACTGCGCTCACCAGGTGACGTCAGCGCAGGTCCTGCTGAATGAAGATAGAAGGACCTGCGGTGATGTCACCGCGCTCAACATGGGAAAATAATAAATTGAAGTTCGGGTCCCCATTGACTTAAATACCCGGCAAACGCGAACTTCCACGGGTTCGCTCAACCCTAGTCATGGCTATAGAAGACATAATAAAACGGATCCGTTCATGACGGATGCATGAGGTTGTATTACTGTAACGGAAGTGTTTTTGCAGATCCTCGACGGATCTCGAAAAAATGCTAATGTCAAAGTAGCGCTATTTAGTTTAAAAAAAGATGACTGAGGGGAGATCTAATTACTATGTATAAATACAGGTCCTTCTCAAAAAATTTGCATATTGTGATAAAGTTCATTATTTTCTGTAATGTACTGATAAACATTAGACTTTCATATATTTTAGATTCATTACACACCAACTGAAGTAGTTCAAGCCTTTTATTGTTTTAATATTGATGATTTTGGCATACAGCTCATGAAAACCCAAAATTCCTATCTCAAAAAATTAGCATATCATTAAAAAGGTTCTCTAAACGAGCTATTCACCTAATCATCTGAATCAACTAATTAACTCTAAACACCTGCAAAAGATTCCTGAGGCTTTTAAAAACTCCCAGCCTGGTTCATTACTCAAAACCGCAATCATGGGTAAGACTACCGACCTGACTGCTGTCCAGAAGGCCATCATTGACACCCTCAAGCAAGAGGGTAAGACACAGAAAGAAATTTCTGAACGAATAGGCTGTTCCCAGAGTGCTGCATCAAGGCACCTCAGTGGGAAGTCTGTGGGAAGGAAAAAGTGTGGCAGAAAACGCTGCACAACGAGAAGAGGTGACCGGACCCTGAGGAAGATTGTGGAGAAGGACCGATTCCAGACCTTGGGGGACCTGCGGAAGCAGTGGACTGAGTCTGGAGTAGAAACATCCAGAGCCACCATGTACAGGCGTGTGCAGGAAATGGGCTACAGGTGCCGCATTCCCCAGGTCAAGCCACTTTTGAACCAGAAACAGCAGCAGAAGCGCCTGACCTGGGCTACAGAGAAGCAGCACTGGACTGTTGCTCAGTGGTCCAAAGTACTTTTTTCGGATGAAAGCAAATTTTGCATGTCATTCGGAAATCAAGGTGCCAGAGTCTGGAGGAAGACTGGGGAGAGGGAAATGCCAAAATGCCTGAAGTCCAGTGTCAAGTACCCACAGTCAGTGATGGTCTGGGGTGCCATGTCAGCTGCTGGTGTTGGTCCACTGTGTTTTATCAAGGGCAGGGTCAATGCAGCTAGCTATCAGGAGACTTTGGAGCACTTCATGCTTCCATCTGCTGAAAAGCTTTATGGAGATGAAGATTTCATTTTTCAGCACGACCTGGCACCTGCTCACAGTGCCAAAACCACTGGTAAATGGTTTACTGACCATGGTATTACTGTGCTCAATTGGCCTGCCAACTCTCCTGACCTGAACCCCATAGAGAATCTGTGGGATATTGGGAAGAGAAAGTTGAGAAACGCAAGACCCAACACTCTGGATGAGCTTAAGGCCGCTCTCGAAGCATCCTGGGCCTCCATAACACCTCAGCAGTGCCACAGGCTGATTGCCTCCATGCCTCGCCGCATTGAAGCAGTCATTTCTGCAAAAGGATTCCCGACCAAGTATTGAGTGCATAACTGAACATAATTATTTGAAGGTTGACTTTTTTTGTATTAAAAACACTTTTCTTTTATTGGTCGGATGAAATATGCTAATTTTTTGAGATAGGAAATTTGGGTTTTCATGAGCTGTATGCCAAAATCATCAATATTAAAACAATAAAAGGCTTGAACTACTTCAGTTGGTGTGTAATGAATCTAAAATATATGAAAGTCTAATGTTTATCAGTACATTACAGAAAATAATGAACTTTATCACAATATGCAATTTTTTTTTAGAAGGACCTGTATATCAGGGGTCAGTACAGAGATCTATCCCATCATCTATTTATCCCCAGGACTGTGACTGTGACGAGGGGACATCCTCTGCGTCTGGAGGAAAGAAGGTTTGTACACAAACATAGAAGAGGATTCTTTACGGTAAGAGCAGTGAGACTATGGAACTCTCTGCCTGAGGAGGTGGTGATGGTGAGTACAATAAAGGAATTCAAGAGGGGCCTGGATGTATTTCTGGAGCGTAATAATATTACAGGATATAGCTACTAGAGAGGGGTCCGTGATCCAGGGAGTTATTCTGATGCCTGATTGGAAGGTATTTTCCCCGCTAAAATAAGGAAAATTGTCTTTCACTTTATAGTTTTTTTTGTCTTTCTGTGGATCAACTTGTAGGATAACAGGCTGAACTAGATGGACGTATATAGCACATGGCCGTTGCCAGGCGTGACCCCTTATGGCGGTCCACAAACAGCAGGTCCGCAATATGCGGGCACCAGCCACGGATGCAGACTCATTCACTTGAATGGGTCGGCAATCCGGAAGGTGTGGTGCGGAACGGAGGCACGGAACCCCATGGAAGCATTATGGGTTTTCTGTCCGTGCCTCTGCGCCGCATAAAAATAGAACTTGTTCTATTTTTTGTGGTGTGGACGGATGACGGACCCAATTAAGTTGAATGGGTCTGAATCCATCTCGGGAGTCGCACGGACAGTGCCCATGTCTTGGGGACCTCAAATTGCGGTCCCCAATGCATGGAACGGCCATGTGCATGAGGCCTTAGGCTGTGGCTACACTGCAACTTTTTGTTGCGCGACTAATTTATTTTAACTATTGAACTACAGCTGCAATCCAAATGAATGCATTCAGTTGAATACAATCGTGTGGACTGCAGCTGTCATTCAATAGTTAAAATCAATCAGTCGCGCTACAAAAAGTTGCAGTGTAGCCCTAGCTGTACACACTATATTACTATGTTATTAATGTATGGGGGTAATACTGATCTTACTACAGTGGTCTGTTAGTAACAGTACAGTGGAAATATTCAGTCACTATTTAGCTGTATTACTAGTAGTCATGGTGCGGCATTATCTGGATTGGGGGCCACTCAGGTGACGGGTGCTGACCCCCTATCTATGCCCTGCAGTCATGCCACTGATTATGACACTCAGACTCTGTAGCCGATGACATCACAGATAGTGTTTCTAAGGAAAAAAAGAAGCGTTATCGTGCCAGGATTCTAATGGTGACATCACAAAAAGTGTAACCATGCCAAGATTCTAATGGTGACATCACAAAAAGTGTAACCATGCCAGGATTCTAATGGTGACGTCACAAAAAGTGTAACCATGCCAATGATGACATCACAAAGGATGGCGTAGCATCAGAGCGGCCATCTTGAATGTAATGGGCTCACACTTTATTAACATACCCTTAATGGAGATAAAACTAGTGGATGGAGTATTAACTGGGGGATCAGCTATTTTCAGACTTGTACTAGTTTTCCGGCTATAATAACAGTCACAAACTTTAGCACATGCAGATTGTGTGCAAAAATGTGTGACTTTAAATATAACGCTTTAAAATATTGGTAACGCGCCCCTTCAGGATCCAGCTCTGAGCTTACTTAATATACCCTTAGGATACCCATAGAAAATAGATGCTGAGTACGATTTATGCAATTTGATAATTAAGAGAAATAAAACACAATTTTTTCTTTTAAAAAACACTATTTTTATTTGTAAAAGGTTTTAGGTTTTAAATGATTCTTTTGCAGCTCTGGCTCCGTCTTCAGGATTGGCTGGATTCAGGTCCGCTAACTTGTAGAGAGGAGGTCGGGGGTCGCACCTCTGGCAGATTTTCAGGGACAGAATATTGTCACCAGAGGTTCCTGATGTTATTTTGTAGTCGGATCCTAGAAGAGAAAATACCCAAATAAAAAAACGGTTTACAAAAACACAAGGAGAAGACGGAGGGAAGCGGCCAAACTTACTAGACCTGGTGGTGCTCTGCTCGTCTTCACTGGAATTTCAGATGGTTTGGATGGCAGAAACCATCTATAGATGGTAAGTGGGCCCCAAGGGGTAGATGGTAAGTGGGCCCCAAAGGGTAGATGGTAAGTGGTCCCCAAGGTGTAGCTGGTAAGTGGGCCCCAAGCTGCAGATGGTAAAAGGCCCCAAGCCGCAGATGGTAAATGGCCCCAAGCCGCAGATGGTAAATGGCCCCAGGCGGAAGATGGTAAATGGGGCCAAGCAGCAGATGTTATATGGTGGCCAAGGGGCAGATGGTATAGTAAGGGCCTATCGGCAGATGTTATGGCCGGCGGCAGATGATACAGCTTGGCCGCTTTCTCTTCCGGGTACTTAAGGCCCTGATGTTAATGGTGTTCCCCGGAAGGTCCTCCATCTCCACATCGTCCGGATATTGGCGAGGGCCAACATCCATTTTCTCATCATCACCGTGATCAGACTTCATATCAACATCATCGGGATACTGTCGAGGGCCGACATCCATTTTCTCTAAAGCATTCACCACAGGAATCGTCTTTGGCACCAACCTCCTCTTCTTCCAGGACTTCCCCATAGTGACAGCTAGAGATACTGACACTGCTGTCAGGGCGTGACCCCAATTTATGGGATTAGACCACACCCCCTGATTATTATGTCATAAGTAAATGAGTCATGCCCATTATGACATCACAAGTAAAAAGGTCATGCCAGAGGAGGGGGGGCCAGGGGGACAAGCATCTATTGATGACATCACAAGAAGTGCCTTAGCATGAGAGCGGCCATATTGGATGTACTGGACTCACGTTTTTAATATCACATCATGTACATACATGTTCTTGTCTAAAAATTTCTTCATGTTTTTTCATTCTTTTCACATCGATTTTGGGATGAGGGGTGGAATATATGACCCCAGAGGACTTTGGTCCCTGTAGCAGCCAATCACAGTGCAGATTTAATTTCGTATTCCGCTCTTGGAAAATAAAAGCTGCGCTGTGATTGGTCGCTATGGGCAAAAAGGACTGTTTTTCTTTTTGACCATTTCACCACATCTGTCCCATCTCCATCTAAATCTCTCAACCTCTCAGTTTTCACAAATAAAATTGCTTTAGACAAATGAAAGCAGCGCTGTGATTGGTTGCTAGGGACTGTTTTACTGTTAATCTGACCTGATTTGTGAGATGATGGGAGTGATAGATCGTGTATGAGAAATAGATGACGGGAGTGATACATTGTGAGATGGTGGGAGTGATAAATTACATACAAGATGATGGGTGTGACATACATTGTGTGTGAGATGATTACAGATATTTAACTATAATGTAACATTTTTATAATAAAACATTTTAAAGATATTTCTCATACAGTGGATTAATATACAGGACAATACATGGGGTGCAGTATAATATACAGGACTATACATGGGGGGGCAGTATAATATACAGGACTATACATGGGTGCAGTATAATATACAGGACTATACATGGGGTGCAGTATAATATACAGGACTGTACATGGGGTGCAGTGTAATATACAGGACTGTACATGGGGTGCAGTATAATATACAGGACTATACATGGGGTGCAGTATAATATACAGTACTATACATGGGGTGCAGTATAATATACAGGACTGTACATGGGGTGCAGTATAATATACAGGACTGTACATGGGGTGCAGTGTAATATACAGGACTGTACATGAGGTGCAGTATAATATACAGGACTATACATGGGGTGCAGTATAATATACAGGACTGTACATGGGGTGCAGTGTAATATACAGGACTATACATGGGGTGCAGTATAATATACAGGACTATACACGGGGGGCAATGTAATATACAGGACTATACATGGGGTGCAGTATAATATACAGTACTATACATGGGGTGCAGTATAATATACAGGACTGTACATGGGGTGCAGTGTAATATACAAAACTGTACATGGGGTGCAGTATAATATACAGGACTGTACATGAGGTACAGTGTAATATACAGGACTATACATGGGGTGTAGTGTAATATACAGGACTATACATGGGGTGCAGTATAATATACAGGACTATACATGGGGTGCAGTATAATATACAGGACTGTACATGGGGTGCAGTGTAATATACAGGACTGTACATGGGGTGCAGTATAATATACAGGACTATACATGGGGTGCAGTGTAATATACAGGACTATACATGAGGTGCAGTATAATATACAGGACTATACATGGGGTGTAGTGTAATATACAGTACTATACATGGGGTGCAATATAATATACAGGACTGTACATGGGGTGCAGTGTAATATACCGGACTATACATGTGGTGCAATGTAATATACAGGATTATACATGGGGTGCAGTATAATATACAGGACTATACATGGGGTGCAGTATAATATACCGGACTATACATGGGGTGCAATGTAATATACAGGACTATACATGGGGTGCAGTATAATATACAGGACTATACATGGGGTGCAGTATAATATACAGAACTATACATGGGGTGCAGTGTAATATACAGGACTATACATGGGGTGCAGTGTAATATACAGGACTATACATGGGGTGCAGTATAATATACAGGACTATACATGGGGTGCGGTATAATATACAGGACTATACATAGGGTGCAGTATAATATACAGGACTATACATGGGGTGCAGTATAATATACAGGACTATACATAGGGTGCAGTATAATATACAGGACTATACATGGGTACAGTATAATATACAGGACTATACATGGGGTGCAGTGTGATATACAGGACTATACATGGGGTGCAGTGTAATATACAGGACTATACATGGGGTGCAGTATAATATACAGGACTATACATGGGGTGCAGTATAATATACAGGACTATACATGGGGTGCAGTATAATATACAGGACTATACATGGGGTGCAGTGTAATATACAGGGCTATATATGGGGTGCAGTATAATATACAGGACTATACATGAGGTGCAGTATAATATACAGGACTGTACATGGGGGGACCCGATGGCACCGCCGCCACACAATAAAAAGCCGCAAACTGCATGTCTAAATTGACCTGTGGTTTGCGGCGATCGCCGACACGGGGGGTGGGGGGGGGGGGGTGTCACGGGACCCTCCGGGCATTTAGCCGAGGTGCTTGCTCAATGATTTGAGCAGGCACCTTGTTCCGATCACCGCCCACTGGGCAACGGTGATCGGAACAACCCATGATGTACCGGTGCGTCATGGGTCCTTAAGGACTCGGGATCCATGCCGTATCGGTACGTCATGGGTCCCTAAGGGGTTAAGGCAATGCAAGCCCAGGAGGGGACAAACAACCAAAATGAGGCAGGGCACTTTAGAGGCAGGGCCTCTGGGTCTAGCAGAGCAGGCAGCGCTCTGCTAGCCAACATAGAACCTTTCCCCAGGAGGGGGTAGGCTAGACTGAATCACCAACACTAAACTCCCCCTCTCTCTCAGAGAGGGTTAGAGACTGGAAGGAAACGTTCCAGACTCTGCTAAGGCTCTGCGAAGTGTTTGCTTCCACCTGCTGGCGGAACAGGCACATTACATAAACTATAACAGTTACATGGAAAAAATATGCACATTATTCTGAGATGACATAAAATACATTAGATGACAGGTATTAGCACATAGGAGACAGTAGCAAGGTGGCCAAAGGAGTGGTAGTAGCACTCCGGGACATTACATATATACTACAGAGGACAGTATACTGTATATATATATATATATATATATATACTACAGAGGACAGTATATTATATACATAATACAGAGGACAGTATACTGTATATACTGTAAATATATCACAGAGGACGGTATACTGTATCTATATACTACAGAGGACAGTATACTGTATATATATGTACTACATAGGACAGTATACTGTATATATACTACAGAGGACAGTATACTGTATATATATGTACTACAGAGGACAGTATACTGTATATATACTACAGAGGACAGTATACTGTATATATATGTACTACAGAGGACAGTATACTGTATATATACTACAGAGGACAGTATACTGTATATATATGTACTACAGAGGACAGTATACTGTAGGACTATCAGCTGTGTATCCACCTGGCTTCTCCACAACACAACTGATGGTCCCAACCCCATTTATAAGGCAATAAATCCCACTTATTAAACCTGACAGGGCACAACTGTGAAGTGAAAACCATTTCAGGGGACTACCTCTTGAAGCTCATCAAGAGAATGCCAAGAGTGTGCAAAGCAGTAATCAAAGCAAAAGGTGGCTACTTTGAAGAACCTAGAATATGACATATTTTCAGTTGTTTCACACTTTTTTGTTATGTATATAATTCCACATGTGTTAATGCATAGTTTTGATGCCTTCAGTGTGAATCTACAATTTTCATAGTCAAGAAAATAAAGAAAACTCTTTGAATGAGAAGGTGTGTCCAAACTTTTGGTCTGTACTGTATATTACTTGTTACTTGGCCATTTCACTGTGATTGCATTCAGTGGTGGACACACATGCTCTGTTCCTCCTCGGAGTGTTGGCATAATGAATTCATGGTGAACCAGGCTAGACGCCATCCATTCTTTTCATTCATAGAAATATGTAGCTTACATTTCTCTGGAAAGTGGAAAACATTAGAGGTGTGTGTTACTATAGTGCTGTTTATTAGTGGAATTGCTGGGTCTGTATGTGAGGGGCTATTTTCTATGCAGGCAAGAAAGACAGGAGAAGGAGTTAGGAAGACTGACTGCAAAGCACTCCTGGATCGTGAAGAGACTAAAATGGGGTGAAAATGACAGTGGAGAGCAGCATTTTTGGCATTGATATGTGTACAATGATGATGTTCATTACGCAAGTAATTTTCTTTTAATTTGTGGGGTAGCTGTTTGAAGGGAAATACCATTGAATAATATGCCAACATTATTCTGTCACAAATATCTCTTTAATCAATCAGGTGAGTTCATCTTATAATGAAATCTTTTAGGCCAGGCTTTATAATTTCAGTGGATTATCTTCTTTGAAAAGGATAGAATTCCAAAAGCTTGGTCATACTTTCCCCTGATCTCTTTTGCGGGAAAGTTGGGACATACACATAGCAGCTTGGTTCATCCTAATGAAATCGATGGGCATGGGCACCTTAAATACCTCCCACATACAAGTTAGGCTGCTTTCACATCTGTGCTTGTTATTTACATTTTCTGCTCCTTTATGGGACCAGAAGAATGAAAATAACAAAAATGCTGGCACATAACTTACCCGAATGGAAACTAACAGATCCCACTGACTATAATAGGATCCCTTCTGGAGAACATTTTTTAGCTGAGAGTCTTGCATTCTGTGATGGAAGCCCTGAATGGAGATTCGGGTGCATGTGTGAAAAGAGCCTAAAAGTGAGGAATTTGCCGAGACAATTTTGGTACAAATGTTAAGTTAGAACATAAATCTGGACTGCCACCAAATGTCTTCATTGTATACTGTAAAACAAACACCTACAACTGTATTTTGTTGAGCAAAACTGCAGTTTGTACTTTTTTTTTATATTCTAGATTTCATTTATACAATTTATGGAAAATGGAAACAAGGATTCTGATAGCTACTCTTATTTTCAAACTACACTAACAATGGTCTTGAATTTCCTCCATCTGAACCACAATCTGAATGTGGATTGGTGGAGTCCAAACTCTTTAGATATAGGTTTGCAACCTTTTCCAACTTGATGAGCATCAACAACTCTTCTTCTAAAGTCCTCAGAAACCTCCTATGTTTGTGCTATGATACACTTCCATAAACATATATTGTGAAGACCAGGATTTTAAAGATCTCTGTTCTTTAACCACTTCCAGACCGGGCCATTTGCCCCCTTCCTGACCAGGCCTAATTTTGCTAACATGTGTCACTTTATGTGGTAATAACTTTGGAATGCTTTTATTTATCCAAGCCATTATGAGATTGTTTTCTTGTGACACATTGTACTTTATGATGGTCATAAATTTGAGTCAATATACAGTACAGACCAAAAGTTTGGACACACCTTCTTATTCAAAGAGTTTTCTTTATTTTCATGACTATGAAGGCATCAAAACTATGAATTAACACATGTGGAATTATATACATAACAAACAAGTGTGAAACAACTGAGAATATGTCATATTCTAGGTTCTTCAAAGTAACCACCTTTTGCTTTGATTACTGCTTTCCACACTCTTGGCATTCTCTTGATGAGCTTCAAGAGGTAGTCCCCTGAAATGGTCTTCCAACAGTCTTGAAGGAGTTTCCAGAGATGCTTAGCACTTGTCTGCCCTTTTGCCTTCACTCTGCGGTCCAGCTCACCCCAAACCATCTCGATTGGGCTCAGGTCCGGTGACTGTGGAGGCCAGGTCATCTGGCGCAGCACCCCATCACTCTCCTTCATGGTCAAATAGCCCTTACTTTCAAAGTTTTCACAATTTTTCGGCTGACTGACTGACCTTCATTTCTTAAAGTAATGATTGCCACTTGTTTTTCTTTACTTAGCTGCTTTTTTCTTGCCATAATACAAATTCTAACAGTCTATTCAGTAGGACTATCAGCTGTGTATCCACCTGACTTCTCCTCAATGCCACTGATGGTCCCAACCCCATCTATAAGGCAAGAAATCCCACTTATTAAACCTGACAGGGCACACCTGTGAAGTGAAAACCATTTCAGGGGACTACCTCTTGAAGCTCATCAAGAGAATGCCAAGAGTGTGGAAAGCAGTAATCAAAGCAAAAGGTGGCTACTTTGAAGAACCTAGAATATGACATATTTTCAGTTGTTTCACACTTGTTTGTTATGTATATAATTCCACATGTGTTAATTCATAGTTGTGATGCCTTCAGTGTGAATCTACAATTTTCATAGTCATAAAAATAAAAAAAACTCTTTGAATGAGAAGGTGTGTCCAAACTTTTGGTCTGTACTGTATTTCACCTTTATTTATGAAAAAATCCCAAATTTACCCAAAATTTGAAAAATTTGTATTTTTCAAAATTTCAAATTCTCTGCTTTTAAAACAGAAAGTGATACCCCATAAAATATTTATTACTTAACATTCCCCATATGTCTATTTATGTTGGCATCATTTTGTATAATTAATTTAACTTTTTTAGGCTTAGAATTTTAGAAGCAATTCTTAAAATTTTTAAGAAAATTTCCAAAACCCACTTCTTAAGAACCAGTTCAGTTCTGAAGTCACTTTGTGGGGCTTACTTAATAGAACCAACCCATAAATGACCCCATTTTAGAAATGACACCCTCAAACTATTCAAATACCCTTTAGGTGTTCCACAGGAATTAAAGCAAAATAGTGGTGAAATTTCAAAATGTCACTTTTTTTGCAGATTCTCCATTTTAATCAATTTTTTCCTGGAACACATCAAGGGTTAACAACAAAAAAAAACTTAATATTTATTACCTTGATTCTGCAGTTTGCAGAAACACCCCATATGTAGTCGTATACCACTGTTTGGGCACAGAAGGCAAGGAGCGCCATATGTTTTTTCAAGGGTAGATTTTGCTGGAATGGTCTTTGGGCACCATGTTGCATTTCAAGAGGCCCTGAGGTACCCCCACAGTGAAAACCCCCAAAAAGTGGCCACATTTTGTAAATTACACCACCCAATGAATTTATAAGGGGTGTAGCGAGCACTTCACTCAACAGCTGTTTCACTGAATTTTTCATTTTCACACCCAAGTATAAAAAATTCTAATTTTTTTTTACAAGAAAATTGTGCTTTAGGCCCAAACTTTCTTTTTCACAAAAGATAACAGGAGAATATCCCTCCCCCAATTTGCTACCCACTTTCTCCTGAATAGAGTAACATCCCAATAATAGTCGTAAACTGTTATTTGGGGATACGCCAGGGCTCAGAAGGGAGGGAGCGGCATCTGGATTTTCTAACATGGAATTATCTGTCATAGTTTTTAAGAGCAATAACTTTTTTTTATTTTTTATTGAATGAGATGCGTGCGAGCTTATTTTGTGCGAGATAAGCTGTAGTTTTTATTGGCACCATTTTGGTGTACATTTGGCTATCTGGTTGCTTTTTATCTCATTTTTGGGAGGTGAAGTCACAAAAAAGCAGTTTGGTGTCATTTTTCTATTTTTGTGTTTACACCGTTCACTTGATGGGGTAGATCATGTGATATTTTTATATATCTGGTCATTACGGACGCGTCAATAACAAATATGTCTAGTCATTTTTTTTTTTTTACATTTCACACAATAAAAACATTTTTAGAAAAAAAAATTTTTGTGTTGCCATTGTTTGTTCATGTTTCTGGCTATAGTCTTGTGTGAGGGCTTGTTTTTTGCGGGACCAGGTGAAGTTTTTATTGCTACAATTTTGGGGTACATTCGACTTTTTGATTGATTGATATTATGTTTTTTGTGAGGTGACAAAAAAACTGTTTTGGCGTAATTTTTACCCAATAAGAGCATTTTTTCAAAAATAAAATCATGTTTTTGTGTTGCAATTTTCATAGAGCCATATTTTAGTGTTTTCCTGGCTATGGTCTTTTGTGGGGGCTCATTTTTTGTGGGATGAGGTGACGTTTTTATTGCTACCATTTTGGGGTACATACGAATTTTTGATTGATTAACATTATGTTTTTTGGGTGGTGACCTCACGAAAAAAATCAGTTTTGGTGCAATGTTTATTTATTTTTATTTTTTACGGCGTTCACCTGATGGGGTAGATCGTATGATATTATTATAGAGCCAGTCATTGCGGACGTGGTGATACCAAATATGTCTATTTAATTTTTTTTCTTCTATTTTTTAACATTTTTTAAATAACAGATTTTTTTTATGCAGCTTGTGGATACTGTACAACCACTGTGGACTTGCCACATGAAAATCCATGGCAGCAAATCCACAGAATAAAGAATGAAAGAAAGAAATGTGTTAGGTGCTCTATACATACCAGTCTCCCTCTCTGTATATGTATACATTTATTATACATACACAAACATTTGCATAATTACTGTGACTGGATGTCAGAGTAATCGCATGCCCTGAAGACCATTCTGATTGGTCTGGAGGCAGCAGGAGTCACAGAGGTGTACTATGGGGCTATTGCGATCTCCCTCTCCAAACAGCCCTTAGGAGAGGGAAATCATTCAAACACTGGTGAGCGCTGTAACTGGATATTACAGCGCTCACATGCCCTGGAGACCATGCTGATTGGTGTCCAGGTGAGAAGAGCTACTGAATGTACCGATCTCCCTCTCCTACTAGAACTAATGAGAGGGAGGCGGTACAAGCATTTCTGAGCGCTGTAACTGGATATTACAGCGCTCACATGCCCTGGAGACCATGCTGATCGGTCTCCAGAGCTTACAGTTTAGCATTGCGATCGCGATGCCTAGTTTAAATACCGATCTCCCACTCTGACCGGCAGTAATGAGAGGGAGATGGTACAAGCATTTCTAAACGTTCCGACTGCTTGTCAGAGCGATCAAAAGCCTTGAGACCAGGAAAAAACGTCTCAGGGTAAAGCTCCATGTTCTTGGCTGTCAGGAGGGAGCTCAGTCACGGAGCTTCTATGTACAGGGGCCGTGCACAGTGGGAAAAGCTGCAGGACGTTTCAGAACGTCCATTCAGAGATAGAGATCCATTACCCCGGACGTTTATACGGGCAGATGGGAAGTGGTTAAATAAAACAGGTCACCCACTCACACCTGATTGTCATCTCATTGATTGATAACACCTGACTCTAATTTCACATTATCTGCTGAAACTAAAGGCTTGCATACTTTTGTCACTCACAGACATGTGATTGGATTGTTTTAATAAATGACCAAGTCTAATATTTTTGAATATGTTTGATTTGGTTGTCTGTATCTATGTTATCTGTATCTGATATAGTTTTAAATCAAATTTATTCAGAAATATAGAAAATTCAGAATGGCACCCAAACTTTGAAGCACCACTCTACCAAATTCCACTAAAGTAAATATAACTCTGCCATAACCCTGAGGTACAGTTCAACATATATGTTGTGTTCACAGCTGAAGATTGACTAATTTTCCCAAACCTCTCTATATCTAGCCATATACCTTAGGTAAGGTTGTTGACTGAACACTCATTCTTATCTCCCATACTTCCCAAAAGCAGTTTGTTTTTCAAAGTATTTACAGTTGTGTTCAAAATAATAGCAGTGTTAAAAAAGTGAATAAAGCTCAAAATCCTTCTAATAGATTTTATTTCCATACACACAAATGCATTGGGAACACTACACATTCTATTCCAAATCAAAACATGAAGAAAAATATATCAAATTTCTGTTGTTTTTAAGAAAAGTGAATATTAAACTGTTCAAAAAAATAGCAGTTTGTATTCTTCTTTACAAACTCAAGCATTTTACTATATAAACTGAAAAATATTTGAAGATTTTGCTTTCCTTTGAATCACCTGTGAACAGGTATCCAGCCCAGGAGGATTGGACTACATTCCACAGTTCTTCTCTATTTCTTGGTTTTGCCTCAGAAACTGCATTTTTGATGTCACCCCACAAGTTTTCTATTGGATTAAGATCCGGGGATTGGGCTGACCACTCTATAAGGTCAATCTTGTTGGTCTGGAACCAAGATGTTGCACGTTTACTGGTGTGTTTGGGGTCCTTGTCTTGTTGGAACACCCATTTCAAGGGCATTTCCTCTTCAGCATAAGGCAGCATGACCTCTTCAAGTATTCTGATGTATTCAAACTGATCCATGATCCCTGGTATGCGATAAATAGGCCCAACACCGTAGTATGAGAAACATCCCCATATCATGATGCTAGCGCCACCATGCTTCACTGTCTTCACAATGTACTGTGGCTTGAATTCAGTGTTTGGGGGTCGTCTGACAAACTATCTCCGGCCACTAGACCCAAAAAGAACAATCTTACTTTTATCCGTCCTCAAAATGTCTCACCGTTTCTCTTTAGGCCAGTCAATGTGCAAATTGTAACCTCTTCAGCACATGTTTTTTTTTTCAACAGTGGGACTTTGTGAGGGCTTCTTGCAGATAGCTTGGCTTCACATAGGCGTCTTCTAATTGTAACAGTACTCACAGGTAACTTTAGACCTTCTTTGATCTTCCTGGAGCTGATTGGCTGAGTCCTTGCCATTTTGGCTATTCTTCTATCCATTCGAATGGTAGTTTTTCGCTTTCTTCCACGTCTTTCAGGTTTTGGTTGCAATTTTAAAGCATTTGCGATAATTTTAGCTGAGCAACCTATCATTTTCTGCACTTCTTTATATGTTTTCCCCTCTCCAATCAACTTTTTAATCAAGGTACGCTGTTCTTCTGAACAATGTCTGGAAAGACCCATTTCCTTAGAGAGAAATGCACTGTAACCAGCATGTACAACATTTGCTGCCTTCCTTCCTTAAATAAGGGCAATAATTGCCACCTGTTTCTCAAATAATAAATTACCTTACTAATTGAACACCACACTGCTATTATTTTGAACATGCCCCTTTCAATTATTGATTCAATTACACAGAATCAGCAGGACAATGCTCCATCACACGCGTCCAAGTACTCCACAACGTGGCTGGCAAGAAAGGGTATAAAAGAAGAAAATCTAATGACATGGCCTCCTTGTTCACCTGATCTGAACCCCATTGAGAACCTGTGGTCCATCATCAAATGTGAGATTTACAAGGAGGGAAAACAGTACACCTCTCTGAACAGTGTCTGGGAGGCTGTGGTTGCTGCTGCACGCAATGTTGATGGTGAACAGATCAAAACACTGACAGAATCCATGGATGGCAGGCTTTTGAGTGTCCTTGCAAAGAAAGGTGGCTATATTGGTCACTGATTTGTTTTTGTTTTGTTTTTGAATGTCAGAAATGTATATTTGTGAATGTTGAGATGTTATATTGGTTTCACTGGTAAAAATAAATAATTGAAATGGGTATATATTTGTTTTTTGTTAAGTTGCCTAATAATTATGTACAGTAATAGTCACCTGCACACACAGATATCCCCCTAAAATAGCTAAAACTAAAAACAAACTAAAAACTACTTCCAAAAATATTCAGCTTTGATATTAATGAGTTTTTGGGGTTCATTGAGAACATGGTTGTTGTTCAATAATAAAATTAATCCTCAAAAATACAACTTGCCTAATAATTCTGCACTCCCTGTATTGAGACATTGACATTTTTGTGGGGTATACCCACCACTGTTGTTGGCTTTTGTTTCAATAAATTGTTTGAGATGAGGAAATCACCATTGTATGCTTCTACTTAAATGCCCTAATTTCATTATATAAAATCGAAATATCTATAGCATAAACTTTTTATGTTTTCTATAAAGTTCACCCGAAAGCCAAATATCGCTAACTTTTTGTGGGTAGTGTATATCTGGCAATGCAAATATAAACATTCTAGGGACATGGTTTCCTACAACAATTTTCTTGACGAAAAGAACATTATTATAATTATTTTTATACCATGCTAAACAGGGTGATTTTATTATTATTGATACAACAATTAATTTTGCATCACTTTTCTTCTTTTTTTTTTTTTTTAACTAACGCTCATTCCCGATTAATCTTCTGGTGCAAAGGTGCTGCAGATCCCCCAAGGATTGTTTGTACAGACACCTAAATATTGTTTCTGGGCAGCAGATCACGCTGTCTGTATGGGAAAGAGCGATGGCAGTAGCATTTAAATACAGCTCTTCATCTCCACAGACAAGCTGGCAGTAATCGGGAAGGAACGCTTCCTTCTGGGCAATCGCCTGCTCCATCAGGCAGTGTAAACCAGTCTTTATCATTCATACAACCATGAAAATGACAATTACTTATAATAGAGACATCTTGCTATTTACTACCAAATTTTTACAATTCTAAAATATAGGCACTTGTCTAGATCTACAGTCTCATTGATTAAATTACTGTGAATATCACATAAAAGGACAAAAAACCATGAACCATCTGATGACTGATGTAGACTATAGAAGCAGCCTAAAGTGATTTTTTGAATAGACAACACTCTCTGATCCTTTGGAATGACGTGGACAACACAGAAGATTCATGTTAGTGTTTCCATTGTTTCGCGACTAATAACAACAGTGTGCTTCCAAAAATGCTTGTGTTTACCCAGAAAATAATAGAAGATAATGCAGAGTTTACTTTATTTTCTGGCAGCCAATAGATATATTAAGTTTGAATCAAATGATAACCCTGCATTAAATGATAAGTCTGCATTATGTTAGCCTTTTCTACATTATTGTTATGATGGAGCCTAGGGCAACACTGTGCCTACTGTTGCAGAAAAAGTTTTTGAGAGAAAAACTCCAGTAATAATTGAGTTTCCCCATTCTACAGTGGGGCAAAAAAGTATTTAGTCAGCCACCAATTGTGCAAGTTCTCCCACTAAAAAGGAAGAGAGAGGCCTGTCATTTTCATCATAGGTATACCTCAACTATGAGAGACATAATGAGAAAAAAAAAATCCAGAGAATCACATTGTCAGATTTTTTAAGAAATTATTTACAAATTATGGTGGAAAATAAGTATTTGGCCAATAACAAAAGTTAATCTCCATGCTTTGTTATATACCCTTTGTTGTGTAAGTCTTCACAAGGTTTTCACACACTGTTGCTGGTATTTTGGCCCATTTCTCCATGCAGATCTCCTCTAGAGCAGTGTTGTTTTGGGGCTGTCGCTGGGCAACACAGATTTTCAACTCCCTCCAAAGGTTTTCTATGGGGTGAGATTTTGAGACTGGCTAGGCCACTCCAGGACCTTGAAATGCTTCTTACGAAGCCACTCCTTTGTTGCCCAGGCGGTGTGTTTGGGATGATTGTCATGCTGAAAGACCCAGCCATGTTTCATCTTCAATGCCCTTGCGGATGGAAGGAGGTTTTCACTCAAAATATCACGATACATGGCCCCATTCATTCTTTCCTTTACACGGATCAGTCGTCCTGGTCCCTTTGCAGAAATACAGATGTTCCCTGATACGTCTTCTAAACTCTCTTGTAGTTTTGCCCACATATTGAGTACCGCAAGAGCAGGAAGCCAAATAAACTAATCCCATCGTTCTGCAGTTGAGGAAGGTTCTTATAGCATATATTTGGCCTGTACTTGTGCTGGTGAATGTGCCACCCCTTTTAATTGAGCTGCATGCAATACATTTGCCACATTTAAAGTTGCCCCTGTCCGAATTGCCAAGCCCGGACATACCCTTATTTTCACCCAGGCAGCTCCCCTGAGGCTAGTATCGGAGCATCTCATGCTCCTATGCGCTCCCTTGCCCTGCGCTAGATCGCGCAGGGCAAGGTCTCTTGTTTTCAATAACACATTGCCGGGCGGAAACTTCCGCCTGGCAGTGTGTTCGGTGATGTCACCGGCTCTGATGGGTGGGCTTTGGTTCTGCCCTAGCCGTTTTACTGGCTGGGGCAGCGCTAAATCCCGCCCATCAGTGCTGGTGACGTCACCGGGCCTCCTGGCATCCCCATGGAGAGCCCAGTACATCACCGGATCTCCGAAAAATGCCTTTGTCCTGCGTCATTTAGCGCAGGGGAAAGGAGACCATCGGAGCACAAACTGCTCCGATGCTCAAGTCAGGGGGGCTACAGGGTTGAAAATGGAGGTATGTCCGGGTTCAGCTCTAAACCCGGACAACCCCTTTAATAAAGCGGAGTTTGATCGCTTGATACACAGCCTCTATCAAGCACCACCTGGAACTACCCAGTGGCTTGGCAATTCGGACAGAGCCAACTTTAAATGTGGCAAATATATTGCCTGCAGCTCAATTAAAAGGGGTGGCACATTCACCAGCACAAGTACAGGCCGCATTTATGATATAAGAACCTTCCTCAACTGCAGAACGATGGGATTGGTTTATTTGGCTACCTGCTCTTGCGGTACTCAATATGTGGGCAAAACCACAAGAGAGTTTAGAAGACGTATCAGGGAACATCTAAGTGACATACGCAAGGGGGCTGACACCCCGATTGCATGTCACATTGCTGAACGTCATGCCAGGGAGGTGGCAATACTGTGGTTTCAGGGCATCGAGGTCATCAAACCCTCGCCGCGAGGCGGGGACCTTGACAGACGACTATTGCAAAAAGTAGCACATTGGATATTTTGCTTCAGGACAGTACGACCCGATGGCCTTAATGACCATATATCATATATGTGTTTTTTGTAACTTCATATTGGACACATTTACTAACCTAGTGGGCCTTAATGACCATATATCATATACTGTATGTGTTTTTTGTAAGACGATGTGACATTCAGACTCGACACGTTTACTAACCTAGTGGGGTGTTTCCCTATGATGATTTCTATCTCCCTTGATATAGGTACATATAGAGGACCGATGGGAGATTAGTAGTAACGTGTTCAGGGGCAACATAGAAACATAGAATGTGTCAGCAGATAAGAACCATTTGGCCCATCTAGTCTGCCCAATATACTGAATACTATGAATAGCCCCTGGCCTTATCTGTTGAGGATCCAGATTCTAATAACGTGCTGTAGTCGTGTAGCATTTAAGTTTTTCTCACAATGTTTATTCTACTCTACTTAAACAGCACCATAAATTGCATGAAGTGCTGTGGGGCATTATATACCTCACTACAAGGGGCCCTGACTTGAATGGGGGGGCCCGGGGTATGTGTCCAGGAGAAGCTAGACATGAATCAGTGATAGTGAATGGCACATGGGGGCAACAGCGGTGACATACATACATATAGATGGTACATGGGGGCAACAGTGGTGACACACATACACATAGATGGTACTAAGTGGCATGCATCACATAAATATGTACCATCTATTTATACCATACAGAGCTGATGCCTGATTTACAGTATTAAGATACTTACTACCCCCCGTCTATAAGTGTCTTACAATATGGATTATACTCAGGCTGTTGCCTCTATCTTCCTGTATTTTTATCACTTACAGCCATGATTCGCCGATGGGTCCCTGTTTAAAGGATAACTGTCATATTTAGACCCTAATTTCAATTTTCATATATGTAGTTACTAATAACATGATATTCCAGAATCAGTTACTATTAGACTGACTTACCCCATATTTAATAAGATTCAGCCCTTAGCAACCAGTCTGCATAAAACTGCAATTTCACTATTCAGTTAAGATGGCCGCCACTGCCCTCACCCTGAGGCTAATCCCGCCTGCCCTCACTAGCCAGTAACAATAGCCCCCCAAAAGTGTCAGTAACCAGAGCCCTCTCCCCCTAAAGGGTTAATCTCCTGCAGCACAAAGGGGTCCTCTTACCACATGTTGCTTTCATTTATACACTGAGCAGATGGCAGATCTCCCCTGCTCTGCGCTGATTCAGCTCTGCATTCTCCATCTCTGCTGAGTGAGGGAGCGTCTGCCAAGCGCAGGGACAGGGAGACGTGCACACAGCCCAGGCACTGTTATCAGCTGCTGGGGAGGACCTGGCTTTAATCATTTACTTACAGTCCCTGGCTGTCAGTAATCTGACCTTGCAGGCTGCGTGCTTCTGCTCCTCTGTCCTTCAACACATAGACGGACCCCGCATAGCAACCCTATTTTAAGCAGAGGTAAAAATAGGCAGTACAGGGAACAAAACTGTGGAATTAAAGGGTAATTGAATACACAGTGAAAAGTTAAATTAGGGCCACCAAGGAGATATTAATCACCACAATCCAATGCTCCCCAAAAAATATATCCTTTAACAAAGATATTTTTTACATCTCATCTATAGCTGGACAAATTGGCTGACAGTCATTACCAACCCAGGGGAGTGGCTTGTTTAGAGTGCTCTATCCTCCATTGTAGCCTGGGCTGGATTGGTCTGGACTCAGTCAAGGGGTGGAGTTACATGATTTCTAAAGCCCGGGTATTCGGCGACCGCCTTACGGCCGCATCAATGCACACCAGTGCCGAATGCGCTACCACAAATAGAGGTGGTGCCCGTGTGTGTTTTAGGGATTGACCGATATTGATTTTTCAGTACCGATACCGATAACCTGTGAACTTTCAGGCCGATAACTTATACCGATATTCTGTGCATTTTCAAAAATTTTCTGTTACGGAGTTCACCACAAAGATTTTTTTTTTATATTTTAATAGTTTGGACTTTTCGGACGTGGCAATATGTGATATGTTTATTTATTTACTGTTTATATATTTTATATGCAAAATTGGGAAAGGGGGTGATTTATACTTAATATTTTGGTGTTTTAAAAAAAAAAACTATTTATTTTATAACTATTTCCCCCCTTAGGGGCTAGAACCTGGGATCTTTTAATCCCTTGTCCTATTCACCCTAATAGAGCTCTATTAGGGTGAATAGGACTTCACACTCTCCCTACTGCCCTGTGCATAGTACACACAGCAGCAGGGAGCTTACCATGGCAGCCATGGCTTCAGTAGCGTCCTGGCTGCCATGGTAACCGATTGGAGCCCCGGGATTACACTGCTGGGGCTCCGATCAGAAGCTGCCACTGCACCACTACTGCACTTATTGGCAGCGCGGCACAGGGAGAGAGTGACTCCTTCTCCCCTGTGCTGCTGAGTTAACATGGCACACTGACAGCAGCGCGCTCATGTTCTGTGATAGCATGCTGGATGCATTATCGGCAAGGTTAGATGCCGATACCGATAACTTTGAAAATAATGAATATCGTCCGATAATATCAGTAACTCCGATAATCGGTCAATCCTTAGTGTGTTTGTCTGTTTGATTCAAGGTGGCAACAAAGTATGTATGTGTGTGAAGCGTACCGCTCCTAATGAGGATACAAAAAATATCCAGAAATGCGTTGAACTTATACTTTGAATGTGTGTTGCTCTAAGTCTTGAGCGCACATTGATTGCTCTAAGTCTTGAGCGCGCATTGATAGGATAGTTGGAGGCACGCCATTTAAGGGAACCTGTCACCAGTTATAAAAAAAGTGACTGATTCTCTCAGCAAAATGCTGGGTCACTTTCTTTAATTGACCCAGTCAATCTGCTAACATCTTGTATTGAAAAGCTCCAGCTCATAATGATGAATCATGAATATTCATGAGCTCCTAACCTTCCCCGCCTACCTGCTGCTGATTGACTGTTATTTTCCATATGAATCAGCAGCAGGTGGGCAGGGGAGTGGCTATAGCTCTGAATTAAGTAAACGCTGGACTCACTGACATCACGCTGGACTCAAATCAGCTCATTAGCATGCGGAATGTGGCATCTTTGTGTGTATATTATGACGTAACCATCTGACATCAGTAAGTAAATACATCTAAGGTACTTTTTAGTAGTTAATGATTGTATATAATTAGTTAGATTATAATCAAATATCCACATTAGCACGCGGGGTGTCGGCATTTTAAGGACTATCTTTGGATTAGCCTCCATGGCTTAATCATGTACTTTTGGACAAGAATATAGGCCTCTTCCGATGTCAGGGATTTTGAGGCATTGGTCCTTGTTCATTATGACCATGGTCCTTGGATGCTTGATCATTCTCTCCATATGACTAGCAAGGGGACGCCAACTGTTGAGGGGATTTGAGGTATCAGGCATTACAAGGGTCTTTTAATATAGCTTTTGGGTCTGATAGGGGTTTCTTCACCCATTTTAATTTAGATTACCTAATAAAGATGTATTATTTTCTTTTAGTGTCTACGAGTTATGTGTGATTTGGAATCACATGCATAACAAAACAAAGTGTATATTACAGAATCAGTGGCCAACATTACCAATAATAACACTATAATACTGCTCCACCATGACTATAACCATTTATGTCCCAGTCATTAATAATCCCGTTTAGGCTTGCACTCGACTGGAGTGGTTCTCTTTCCTTTTTCTCTCAGTCCTGCACAGATCACTCGGATGATGTCTCCTGACCGCAACATATTTCTGTATAACTGAACGCACAGAACACACCTATTTAGTAATAATGCCTTTTTTATGCTCCTAATTAGTAATCATCCCCATTTAGGCCCCAGTTCCACTCAGTAGTAATTTCCTTTTATCTCCCAGTAGATTTAATGCCCCCTCAGTAGTGCCCTATTCACATATAATGCCCTGTAGTAATGGCCTCTTTACATATAATAACCACCGGTAGTGGCCAATTTAAATAAAGGCGCCCCCCCCCCCCTTCCCGGCAGTAGTGGCCTTTTTAAATATAGTGTCACCCCAGTTGTGTTCTCTTTACAATAAAAAGGTATTCCTCAGACTTTAATTTACAGTAACTAATCGTTGGGGGTCCGAAACCCACTGTTTGAGAAGGCACTGACGCTCGCAGTAGCACCACAACCTTCTCTCTGCTCACCAAGCAAAATGCCTACCATTTTATAGCAGTTTGCTTGGTATTGGGACTGAGCTGCACCTTGGACATATAATCAATGAACGTCACTTGGCCTAACTAAGCTGAGAGAAGCCTGCGGTGCTGGTGCCTTTTCAAACTGCTGATTGGTGGGGGTCCTGGGTGTCTGACTCCCACTGATCAGAAAATAAAGTCTCGGAAAACCCCTTTAATGCCCTCTATATATATACATGTATTGCACCAAACCCTCCCCCATAGTGCCCCCGTAGTATCCACAAATCAAAACTCACCTTACTCCCAATGTCTGCGATGCAGGTCTCTTCAGGCCAGTTGTGCTGGCTGCCTGCGTCGCGGCACAGGCGGGCATGAGTGTCATCACAACCTCCTTTGCCGGGTCTATGGTGGCGTGATGCCTGTGACATGGCGCAGGAGGTTGATGTAATCACAACCATCCTGCACTGAAGTACTGCCTCATAGGCCTTAGGCTGAACAGCAGGGCACAGGAGCCAATAGTTCCCGTCCCAACCGTTCAATGCCATCCATGGAGCGGAAGACCAACATGTTCACTACTGCTCCATTCACAGAGAGGACTCAGAAACCTCTCCTTCTCTAGATTGTGAGAGTTACAGTGGTTGTACACCCTGTCATTTCTTATTCTGTGTATAGATGATACATCATTTTCTATATGTTAAGGGATTCTCTGGATGGCCTATCATTAAAATACCTCAAGAGAGTATTTATTTTACTTACATAGCGCTGACCGATTCCACAGCGCTTTACGTACAGTACCATCACTTCTGTCCCCAGTGGTGTTCACAGTATGACTTTGGTGTTCGGTAGGAAACCAGAGTACGCAGAGGTAACCAACAGAAACACAGGGAGAATGTACAAACCTCATGCAGATGTTGTCCTTGGTCCAATTTAAATCTAGGACCCCAGGGTGTCAGTTTCAGAAATGGCAGCCCTAGTGGATACTGTTGTCCCTAACAGCTGGGAGAACAGCCCAGCTAGTAGTCAGGGAGATGATAGTGCAGGTAGGTCTAGACAGTTAGTGGTTATAGGGGACTCTAAAATCAGGAAGCCGGATAGAATATTTTGTCACCAAGAGCCGCCTCAACCGAATGGTTTGTTGTCCCCCTGGGGCCAGGATTCGGCATGTGCTGGAACAGGTGGATAAATTACTGGGAGGGGCTAGGGATGACCCAGCTGTTGCGGTCCATGTATGTACAGTATGTATGTTCACAAATACCAGAAGTCTAACAAGCAAAATGCTGAGACATGGCTGAACTCTTCTCATGATTGGGCTGTAAATCTTCAAGGTTTTACACTCTTTAGAAACGATAGGGCTAAACGCAAAGGTGGTGGTATATGTTTGTATGGTAGGAGTGATATGAAAGTAAGTGTGAAAGAAAGAATTGTGGATGAAGTTGGGGGGATGTTGAAACTTCTTGTGGGTAGAATTACAGAGGGAAGAAAATAATGAAAAAATAATTCTTGGTGTGATCTATAGACCCCCCAATATCACTGAGAAGATAAACTGTATGTGCAAATGGAGCGGGCAGCGCAGGCTGACACAGCGTTGATAATGGGAGATTTTAACTATCCAAACATAGATTGGGAACATGGTTCTGCCTCTGCGACAAAACCGAGAAAATTCTTCAGCTTTTTACAGGATAATTTTATGGGTCAGGGGATGCTCTTCTGGATCTAGTAATTTCTAACAATGCAGAGCTTGTAAGAAATGTCACTGTCCATGAAAACCTTGGTAACAGTGACCACAATATAGTTGTATTCCAACTAAACTATAAAAAAAAAAAACTCAGGTCAGTAGGGCAAAAATACTTAATTGTAAAAAGGCGAATTTCCCAGGGTTGAGAGCTGCACTTCAGGGCATAGACTGGGAGCAACTATTGTCACATAATGACACTAATGCTAAATGGGAGTGCTTTAAATCTACTTTGGAGAAGTATATTGTTAAATACATTCCTAGAGGTAACAAGTACAAGCGAATAAAATTAAATCCCACATGGCTTACAAATAGTGTAAAAAGGGCAATAAATGACAAAAAGAGGGACTTTAAAAATTACAAATCTGAGGGGTCAGCTGTAGCCTTTAAAAAGTATAAAGAGCTTAATAAATTATGTAAGGGGGCAATAAAATCAGCTAAAATACACAATGAAATACAGGTGGCCAAAGAAATTTAAGAACAACCCCAAAACATTCTTCAAATACATCAATGCAAAAAAAACAAAGTCAGAACATGGAGGGCCCCTAAATGATGGTAACGGGTTATGGGTCACTGGGGATCAAGAGAGGGCAGAGCTCCTAAATGGGTATTTTAGCTTTGTATATACAAAAGAAGAGAGGGCATCTCATGAGGGTGCCACTGCGGTAATTAACTCAAATAACATACTTAACTGGCTGACTGTCGACAGGACTTTTTTTTCCGTCCTGCATAACAGAAACCAGACGGATCCATTATGATTGCCCATAGATTTCTATTAGGACGGAGCAAAACGGAATGCCTCTTAAAGGCTTCCGTTTTGCATGCTGTCTGGGCATTCCATTATATTCTGTTATAATTGGAACCTATAACGGAATGGCATAACGCTAGTGCGAACCCACCGTTACTAGTGTAAAGCTGGCCATACACATTAGATAAAAGTAGGTTAGTGGTTGAACAGCAGGTGAACAAAAAAAAATCTGGCAAACAATCGTTTCACAGATGCGGCATACATGTTTTAATCCACAATGACCGTTACCAGATTCAAACTGACCATACACATCCAATGAATCCAGGAGGTGCATGAAAGATCATTGAGAACCTTCTTTCCATGAAAGATATTTCGTCCGACTATTGGACAAACATTTCAAACACTGCTGAATTCTAGAGACGAGCGAATCGAATCCCACGAAGTGGAATTCGATCTGAATTCAGTATAAATTAGATTCACCTAGATTAGAAGCCGAATTTCCTCGTGCTTCGTCTCAGCGAATCGATTTAACCTGAAATAGTATAAAAACCAAAAAAATCTATCTTACCTCCTCCATTTCCTCACGACGGGCCACCAGCCTCCATCTTGCTTGAAGATCTCGGCCGAAATCCCGTGCAGCGTGAGATTACATCATGACGCCGGCCGGCGTGATGACGTCATATGTCACCATGCCATCCGGCGTGATGACGTAATCTCGCACCGCACAGGATTTCGGCCAAGATCTTCAAGCAAGATGGTGTCGGCCGGCCCGTCATGAGCAAATGGAAGTGGTAAGTTTGATAAAAAATAAATAAAATTATTGCTAATTTTACACTCAGATGCCATGATCATGTATGAATGCGGCATCTGAGGGGTATAATGACAAAAGGGGGGCCCTATCGCAGCTCCCTGTCATTTCACCCGCTACTTACAAAAAATGCGCTTCGTGAAGAAGTAATTTGTCACGGTGCAAATTTTTCGGGGGAAATTTGGCGAATCAGCCGAATCGAACTTTTATGAAATTCACTCTACTGAATTCTTTTGAGACAATGATGGTCTGTCATCAGTCAGCTAAAATAATAGTTTTGGTTGAAATCTTCTGTTTAATCACTTTTAGAATAATTTGTATGGTCACCTTTAGATGGAAGTAATTTGGGCCCAACAGAGGAGAATATTTTGAAGGTCTGATGTTTTCTTTTAATTGTTTTTATACTATATCGTTAACACTGTACAAAGGTCACACCAGCAATAGGGATTAATAGGTTATCTGTGCAAATAGGTGAAAAACCCTCTGCTAATAGTGAGTTACCTAAACATTTTAACACCTGATTCTATGGAAGGATTCTCTGGTGGGCTCACCCTACTTATCACTGCCTGTAGCTGGCCAGCTAAGACCTGTCTTAGGTTGCTAATATAGTTTATATGTTTATACAGCTAGACCTGCCAATAATCTTAATACAGTTTCTATGTTTGTATGTTAAAGACAAAAGCAGAGTTATTTACATTCATGTTTGGATGTCATATAAGTGTTATACTGTATATTGTGTTCACAGAAGCAGAAAAGATAATATGCCTTTAAGATTCATTATATAATGTAAGGTAAGCTCAATGACACAGCAGAAACAACAGAAAGCATAGAGTTAGGCCTCATGCACACGACAGTATTTTTTTGCGGTCCGCAAAAAGAGGTTCCGTTGTTCCGTGATCCGTGTCCGTTTTTGTTTCCGTGTGACTTCCTTTATTTTTGGAGGATCTCTAGACATGAAGGAAAGTAAAAAAAAATCTAAGTCAAGTTTGCCATGCAAATGATAATAAAAAAACGGACGCGTGGATGACAATCTTGTGTGCCTCCGTGTTTTTTCACGGACCCATTGACTTGAATGGATCCGCGAACCGTTGTCCATGGAAAAAATAGGACAGGTCGTATTTTTTTCACGGACTGGAAACACGGATCACGGACGCAGATAACAAACAGTACATTAGCTGAGTTTTCCACGGACCCATTGAAAGTCAATGGGTCCGCAGAAAATCACGGGAAACGGAACAACGGACACGGGACACAACAACGGTCGTGTGCATGAGGCCTTAAACTGTTGTTGTTGGGCAGGAGTCTTGACCAATCACAACCAGCCTCACACACAGCAAGAGTTTGACCAATCACAGCCAGCCTCACACACAGCCTGTTTGGGAAATTCCCCTAGCAGGAGCTGCTAGAATCATTACACCAGAGGAGAGAAACTGAACAGACATTCACTCCACTAAGAGCTGTGTTTTATGGAAACAGAGAGGCCAAAATAGGTATTTAAAACAGTTATATAATGTTCCTACTGAACTGAACTAGTGATCAGAACTGTATACTGAACCAGTTATATGTGTGTTTACTTACAGTTGCACCAATTGCAAACTATAAAGTTCACAATCCAAATTAAAATTCCATATTGCAATCCAAATTGCATACAACCATACCAGATCATACTCAACCAATCTGCAAATAGTTACTGCTAACTGCATACTGCAAATTGCGACCAAATTCAGCAAGTGAACTATTAGTTAGACCTCAGATATACCTCTCAGAGAGATCATAAAGTGCTTAAATAACTTAAAGTGAGAGTACAGATACTCAAGAGAGAAATATATCCACCATTTTATGTTGAATGACAAGATTCAACAGTTGAATCACCATCTTATGCATACTGCCATTTTGTGATACTTTATTCAACACGTGTTTTGTACATGGACTATCTGCTGCGAAAGCGGCAGTGTTATATATGAAGAAAAGTTGAAGTTAATAAAGAAGTTATTTCAAGCATTTGGTGTGCTCTTTAAACCTACTGTTTCCATAGAACGGCGCTAGAGGAATTACAGAGTAATAGACAGTCTGGTTAGACTAAAAGTCAGAGATATCAAAATTCTTCTAATGCCACAGCGCAAAAGGCACTTCATAGTGCTGCGCATGCCACACTGCCGCCCCACACTTTTTCAGTCAGTGACAAACCAAACATGGATTTCAGCAGGAGCACTTGGGCACCTGTTTTCTTCCTGTTAGGTGTGAAGATGCACTGATTTAAATTTCATACATGTTTCTATCTATTGAGAGAAGCCAAGCTTATTACAAAACAATGGCGCAACTCCACCTGTAACAATAGACAGTGCCCTAAAGATGGAGCCATGACATATCTGTTGTGTGGTGAAATATATACAGGTCCTTCTAAAAAAATTAGCATATTGTGATAAAGTTCATTATTTTCTGTAATGTACTGATAAACATTAGACTTTCATATATTTTAGATTCATTACACACAACTGAAGTAGTTCAAGCCTTTTATTGTTTTAATATTGATGATTTTGGCATACAGCTCATGAAAACCCCAAATTCCTATCTCAAAAAATTAGCATATCATTAAAAGGTTCTCTAAACAAGCTATTAACCTAATCATCTGAATCAACTAATTAACTCTAAACACCTGCAAAAGATTCCTGAGGCTTTTAAAAACTCCCAGCCTGGTTCATTACTCAAAACCGCAATCATGGGTAAGACTGCCGACCTGACTGCCGTCCAGAAGGCCATCATTGACACCCTCAAGCAAGAGGGTAAGACACAGAAAGAAATTTCTGAACGAATAGGCTGTTCCCAGAGTGCTGTATCAAGGCGCCTCAGTGGTAAGTCTGTGGGAAGGAAAAAGTGTGGCAGAAAACGCTGCACAACGAGAAGAGGTGACCGGACCCTGAGGAAGATTGTGGAGAAGGACCGATTCCAGACCTTGGGGGACCTGCGGAAGCAGTGGACTGAGTCTGGTGTAGAAACATCCAGAGCCACTGTGTACAGGCGTGTGCAGGAAATGGGCTACAGGTGCCGCATTCCCCAGGTCAAGCCACTTTTGAACCAGAAACAGCGGCAGAAGCGCCTGACCTGGGCTACAGAGAAGAAGCCCTGGACTGTTGCTCAGTGGTCCAAAGTACTTTTTTCGGATGAAAGCAAATTTTGCATGTCATTCGGAAATCAAGGTGCCAGAGTCTGGAGGAAGACTGGGGAGAGGGAAATGCCAAAATGCCTGAAGTCCAGTGTCAAGTACCCACAGTCAGTGATGGTCTGGGGTGCCATGTCAGCTGCTGGTGTTGGTCCACTGTGTTTTATCAAGGGCAGGGTCAATGCAGCTAGCTATCAGGAGATTTTGGAGCACTTCATGCTTCCATCTGCTGAAAAGCTTTATGGAGATGAAGATTTCATTTTTCAGCACGACCTGGCACCTGCTCACAGTGCCAAAACCACTGGTAAATGGTTTACTGACCATGGTATTACTGTGCTCAATTGGCCTGCCAACTCTCCTGACCTGAACCCCATAGAGAATCTGTGGGATATTGGGAAGAGAAAGTTGAGAGACGCAAGACCCAACACTCTGGATGAGCTTAAGGCCGCTATCGAAGCATCCTGGGCCTCCATAACACCTCAGCAGTGCCACAGGCTGATTGCCTCCATGCCACGCCGCATTGAAGCAGTCATTTCTGCAAAAGGATTCCCGACCAAGTATTGAGTGCATAACTGAACATAATTATTTGAAGGTTGACTTTTTTTGTATTAAAAACACTTTTCTTTTATTGGTCGGATGAAATATGCAAATTTTTTTAGATAGGAATTTGGGGTTTTCATGAGCTGTATGCCAAAATCATCAATATTAAAACAATAAAAGGCTTGAACTACTTCAGTTGGTGTGTAATGAATCTAAAATATATGAAAGTCTAATGTTTATCAGTACATTACAGAAAATAATGAACTTTATCACAATATGCTAATTTTTTTTAAAGGACCTGTAATCCGTAGTAGTTTTGCTTTAGTTTTCCCTTCAGGACTGACAATATTGGGTTCATTATTAAAGGGGATGTCCGAGTTATGAAAAAAATATATATAGCACTGAAAATCTGATGGGCAGCAATATGTAACTGAGCTAAGCAAGTTTCCTCATTTCCCTGGTTCTCTTCTGGCCCTTTGTTTACCTGCAATAACAACAATCTCTGCCCCTCCCCCTGAACTGCAAAGGCAGTGAATATAAGTTAGCCCTGAGTGACATGTCTGCCTGCTGGGAGACTCAGCAGCATGTTGTATGTGTAGGACTACAAGTCCCAGCTGTACAATGACACTGCTGATACACACAGGATCTACCCCCTACCTGTTCTTGTGCAGAACTCCTCTAGTCTGTGAGCTCCTGTGCCCAGCATTTGTCTCCTCACTGCCTGCAGCTACTCAGTAAAGCTTTCAGCCCTGAGTCTGTGCAGCTGAATCGGTTAATGTTTTTCCTTAAGAATCCAGGGAGAGAGCAATAAGCAGTAGATGGCAGTGCAGGGGGGCTTAGCCAGCACAGTGACAACTTGTGTACAGACACAGATCTGCTCTCTCAGGCTTGTGCATGAAACATCATCAGAGCAGGGAGAGAAGCTGACATCACAGGTCATGTGACCCTGAGAAAGGAGCAACTGGAGATAAAGTGAATTGTAAAGTCCTTACATTTGCCTAGTTAGAAACCTACAAAGAACAAAAAAATAACTCAGGCAACCCCTTTAAATATGAGAGACTTGATTATAGTAGTATAACTTACAGCTCTTCTACTGTGTGAATACATGCCATAGAGTTAGACCATAGATGAAAGATGGAATGAGTAATGTGGGCCATGTGGTTTCAAATGAGTTACTTCAAATCCTTAGGAAAGGCTATCAATATTTGATTGGTGAAGCTGACTCCTGTGCACCTACAGTGATCAACTGCTTGAAGCAGCGATGCTGGGTTTTGCAGCATTGTCCCTGTCAATTGAATGCAGTACCCAGCACAACTGCTACTATATATGTGGCATGCTGAATGTATGGAGCCCTTTAAGCAATCAAGTGGCTGTAGCACTCACCGAACAGCATGGTCTCTTCAAAAATCTGATCAGCATGGGTGCCGAGAGCCAAATCCTCATCGATCTTTTATTGATGACCTATTCTGAAGGTAACGCTTATATTACACTGGTAGATAATCGTTACGATCGCTAACATGCGTTGCTGCCGATTACCCGATGAACGAACAAATGCTCGTTCATTGGATAATTAGAAACTTTCAGCAGGTTCAAAAATTATCATTGGTAATCATGCTCTGCTGCCGGCAGTGATTCAGTATGGGAGTGAGCAATGGCATAAGAGATCGCTCCACCCCATACTGAGGAGGAGATTGCTGCATGTAATCGCTGCAGTCTCCTCTGCTAAAGAGCAGGTGATTACCGGGAACGTTTCCTTTCCTACAATTACCTTGAAGATTTGCATGTCTAATATAAGCCTTAGGGTACTTTCACACTAGCGTTTATGTTTTCCAGTATTGAGTTCCATCATTGGGCTCAATACTGGAGAAAAAAAACGCTTGAGTTTTGTCCCCATTCATTGTCAACGGGGAGAAAACTGAACTGAACAGAACAGAGTGCTCCAAAATGCATTCCGTTCCGTTTAGTTGCGTTCCCAGACCGGAGAGCAAACTGCAACATGTTGTATTTTGCTTTCCATCCTGGGAAACTGATCAAGACGGATCCGTCATGACCCCAAATGCAAGTCAATGGGGGCGGATCCGTTTTCTCTGACACAATCTGCCTCAATAGAAAATGGATCCGTCCCCCATTCACTTTCAATGGCGTTCATGACAGATCCGTCTTGGCAATGTTAAAGATAATACAACCCGATCTGTTCATAACAGATGCAGACGGTTGTATTATCAGTAACAGAAGAGTTTTTGCTGGACCCTGCCGCTAGTGTGAAAGTACCCTAAGTCATCAGCATTAAAATCCCAGCAAAACCTCTTTAAGTGCAAGGACAATTAACAAGTAAATACAATATAATAGCCCTCCAGTTTGCCATCCAGTATGGAACAGGCTGGTGTTTATTTCCCTCTTTATGATATTTCCATGATCCTTGGGACAATTCGCCTTCCCTTGTGTGATACCAGTTGAGAAGGAATCCTGAACAGGTTTCTACTATCCAGAGCAAAGGAGATGGGAACAATCAGGGCATACTTCCCTCTCTTTAGGTAGCCTATAGCAGCCACATGACTTGGTATATGTATATATCAATATATACACTCATTGACCAAAAAAATAATAATGTACCTAGATAGAAATGCCAGATTGCGGCAAAACTTAGCATTTGGGCCTTACTAACCAAGCAATTTCTTTTTCCTTTTTTCATTGTCGCCTTCCAAGAGCTATAACTTTTTTATTTTTCCATCTATGTAGCTGTGTGAGGACTTATTTTTTTATTGGGATAAGTTTTAGTTTTTAATGGTGTCATTTTGGGGTACACAAAACTTTCTGATTAACTTGTATTAACTCTTTATGAGAGGAAGACGGGAAAAACAGCAATACTGCTAATGAGTTTTTACGTTTAAATTTTTACAGCATTCATTTTGAAGTATAAACAACATAATATCTATTCTCTGGGTCAGTACGATTACAGTGATAACCAAATACATATTTTTTTATGTTTTACTACTTTTCTTCAATAAAACCCTTTTTTAAAAGGAAGAATAACTTTTTGTATCGCCACTTCCCAGTACCCATAACTTTTATTTTTCTTTCCATGGAGTTGTGTGAGGGCTTGATATTTTGTGGGACGACTTGTAGTTTTCAGTGGTATAATTTTGTGGTAAATTACGCTCTTTGATTGCTTGTTATTAAGTCTTTTCAGTGGCGACTAAGAATAAATTACCAATCCTATCATCGCTCTCTGTAGGGGATAAATTACATGATACTTGTGTAGTGCAGGTCGTTATGGACGAGATGATACCAAACATAAGGGGGAGATTTTATTTGTGCAATTTTTTTTATTGAAAAGCATATTTTTTTAATGGAAAAAAAGCATTTTTGTAAAAATTTTGTTTAGAAACATAGAATGTGTCGGCAGATAAGAACCATTTGGCCCATCTAGTCTGCCCAATATACTGAATACTATGGATAGCCCCTGGCCCTATCTTATATGAAGGATGGTCTTATGCCTATCCCATGCATGCTTAAACTCCTCCACTGTATTTGCAGCTACCACTTCTGCAGGAAGGCTATTCCATGCATCCACTACTCTCTCAGTAAAGTAATACTTCCTGATATTACTTTTAAACCTTTGCCCCTCTAATTTAAAACTCTTGTAGCAGTTTTCTTCTTTTAAATAATCTCTCCTCTTTTACCTTGTTGATTCCCTTTATGTATTGAAAAATTTCTATCATATCCCCTCTGTCTTGTCTTTCTTCCAAGCAACACATGGTAAGGTCCTTTAATCTTTCCTGGTAAGTTTTATCCTGCAATCCATGTACCAGTTTAGTAGCTCTTCTCTGAACTCTCTCCAAAGTATCAATATCCTTCTGGAGATATGGTCTCCAGTACTGAGCACAATACTCCAAATGAGGTCTCACTAGTGCTCTGTAGAGCGGCATGAGCACCTCCCTCTTTCTACTGGTAATGCCTCTCCCTAGACACCCAAGCATTCTGCTAGCATTTCCTGCTGCTCTATGACATTGTCTGCCTACCTTTAAGTCTTCTGAAATAATGATCCCTAAATCCCTTTCCTCAGATACTGAGGTTAGGACTGTATCACAGATTTTATATTCTGCTCTTGGGTTTTTACGTCCCAGGTGCATTATCTTGCACTTATCAACATTAAATTTTAGTTGCCAGATTTTTGACTATTCCTCTAGTTTTCCTAAATCCTTTTCCATTTGGTGTATCCCTCCAGGAACATCAACCCTGTTACAAATATTTGTGTCATCAGCAAAAAGACACGCCTTACCATCAAGGCCTTCTGCAATTTCGCTGATAAAGATATTAAACAATATGGGTCCTAGAACAGATCCCTGAGGTACCCCACTGGTAACAAGACCTTGGTCTGAATATACTCCATTGACTACAACCCTCTGTTGTCTGTCCCTCAGCCACTGCCTAATCCATTCAACAATATGGGAGTCCAAGCTCAAAGACTGCAATTTATTGATAAGCCTTCTATGTGGGACAGTATCAAAAGCCTTACTAAAGTCTAGATAGGCGATGTCTACTGCACCTCCGCCATCTATTATTTTAGTCACCCAATAAAAAAAATCAATAAGATTAGTTTGACATGATCTCCCTGAAGTAAACCCATGCTGTTTTTCATCTTTCAATCCATGGGATTTTAGATGTTCCACAATCCTCTCCTTAAGTATGGTTTCCATTAATTTCCCCACTATTGATGTCAGGCTTACTGGCCTATAGTTGCCCGATTCCTCCCTTCTACCTTTCTAGTGAATGGGCACAACATTTGCTGGGTATAATTACCAGATGTTGATTCGGTTACATATTTATTCCCAGAATTTTTGTACAGTCACTCAGAATTGAGAAAGCTCGTTGGAAGAATGAGTGAAACGTTTTCAAGAAATCTACAGTACGTCCAGTTGCCTTGATTTATTCTTTACAGATACTCCAATGAAACTGTTCCAATCTGATAGGGACTCGTATACCACTAATCTAATTTTAGAAAAGTCAATTTTTCTCAAATCTAAAACTTTTGTTTTTGTGTGGTGTGACTCAGTCACTAACATAGTAACATAGTAACATAGTACATAAGGCCGAAAAAAGACATTTGTCCATCCAGTTTGGCCTCTTATCCTGCAAGTTGATCCAGAGGAAGGCAAAAAAAAAACCTGTGAGGTAGAAGCCAATTTTCCCCACTTTAGGGGAATTAAAAATTCCTTCCCGACTCCAATCAGGCAATCAGAATAACTCCCTGGATTAACGACCCCTCTCTAGAAGCTATAGCCTGTAATATTATTACGCTCCAGAAATACATCCAGGCCCCTCTTGAATTCCTTTATTGTACTAACCATAACCACCTCCTCAGGCAGAGAGTTCCATAGTCTCACTGCTCTTACCGTAAAGAATCCTTTTCTATGTTTGTGTACAAACCTTCTTTCCTCCAGACGCAGAGGATGTCCCCTTGTCACAGTCACAGTCCTGGGGATAAATAGATGATGGGATAGATCTCTGTACTGACCCCTGATGTATTTATACATATTAATTAGATCTCCCCTCAGTCGTCTTTTTTCTAAAGTGAATAGCCCTAATTTTGATAATCTTTCAGGGTACTGTAGTTGCCCCATTCCAGTTATTACTTTAGTTGCCCTCCTCTGGACCTTCTCCAGCTCTGCTATGTCTGCTTTGTTTACAGGAGCCCAGAACTGTACACAGTACTCCATGTTTGGTCTGACTAGCGATTTGTAAAGTGGTAGGACTTTGTTCTTATCACGGGCATCTATGCCCCTTCTGATGCAACCCATTATCTTATTGGCCTTGGCAGCAGCTGCCCGACACTGGTTTTTGCAGCTTAGTTTGCTGTTTATTAAAATTCCTAGATCCTTTTCCATGTCTTACCATTTAGTATGTACGGGTGATTTGCATTATTCCTTCCCATGTGCATAACTTTACATTTGTCAGTGTTAAACCTCATCTGCCACTTATCTTATAGTAAACCACACTGACTGGTGATCACTAGATCCCAAGCTTTCCCCTACAGTAATATCAGATACCAAATTCCCATTTGTGAATACTAAATCTAAAATGGCCTCCTTCCGGGTTGGCTCCTCAACTACTTGCTGTAGAGATAATCCCAGTAGGGAATTTAGAATATCTGTACTCCTGGCAGAACTAGCTATTTTGGTTTTCCAGTTTACATCAGGAAGATTGAAGTCTCCCATAATGATAACTTCCCCCTTCAATGCCATTTTAGCTATTTCCTCAACTAGTAGATCATCTAATTCTTTGACTTGGCTAGGTGGTCTATATATCACACGCACACGAGTTACCTTATGATTATCCAGCTGCAAGGTAACCCAAACTGACTCTAAATTGTTCTTGCTAACTTGTATCAAATTAGATTGTATGCTATCTTTCACATACAGGGCCACCCCTTCTTGCCTTCTCTGTTTTTCCTGTATAGAGAGAACCCTGGAATTGTTATATCCCAGTCATTACCTTCATTACATTCATTTCCTTGAGAGAAAGATGCAAACCATCTTTCTTGTACAGTTCTTTTCCATTCCAACAAGAGCTAACATGAGACACAAAGCCAAACCCTTGGTTCAGACACCATTCACCAAGCCATACATTGAATTCCTTAATGCGCATATTCCTGTCATGCTGAAGGTTATGCACAGGCAAAACTGCAGAGAATGAAACAGTTGATGCAACCTCCCGTATCGCCTTTCCAAATGTGTGAAAAGCTTCTTTCACCTTTTATTATAACTTTTATAACTAATAGTCCCACAAGGGAACTATAACAGACACTATTGTGATTGCTTTTAAAATGCAATGCACTATCCCTATAGTGAATTGCATTTTAATGTCAGTGCTATACTGACATTGACCAGAAGGCTGCGCCGGAGAGCCACAGCCTGCTGGAAAACACTCAAGGTTGGCTTGGGGCCTATACCAGGCCCCATCCAGAATTTACACACATCGGCACCCTGCGATCACATTTGCGGGGTGCCTATGGGAGACAGAGGGCATCTGCTCCCTCTATCACAGTTCAGATGCGGTGGGCGCCATTGCCTGCGACATGTAAGGGGTTAAACAGCCCGGTTCTGTGCTCCTTGTGGTCCGGGCTGTTAGAGCAGGAGCACAGCTCTCATGTGACCCACGCAGTGCTTAAACCGGGCTGCCGTGAAAAGACAGCGGCTCAGCCTGAGGCTCCTTAGTGACCGCCGTAAAAAGGCATGTTGGTGGTCACTAAGGGGTTAAAGGTGTGGTCTGATTAGACATTGGGTCTTGCTACAAGAGGGCATAAAAGTGCTTCCTCTGCTGCCCAATAAAAAGGCTGTTGACTGCTAGACATGCTTCTATGAAGCATTCAAAGACATTTTGCCCTGTTGACAGACTTTGATAGCACATCACTGAACTAAGAGAAGCAGGATGGTCGTTTTGATAAACTGCCCACCATCTAAGCGGTCCTGACCTAGCTGTTAGGGGGTGTTGGAAGCAGTGGTTACATGAGCACACAGAGAAGAACTTCTGGATGGCTCAGAAAGACCACCAGACCCACTTTGTTTGCAGTGGTGTTGTGGTGAGCATTTCAATCCTGCCTTTGTTGTGGAGCAACACACTGCCCTGACTGCTGGTGTGATAATCTATGGAGCCACAGTTGGTCACCCCTAGTAGTGATATGAGGGACACTAATGGGGACCCGATGGCATGGAAGGCAGCGCGATGCCTTCCTTAGGCAACAGGGCTGCCTTCCTGTGAAGAGCCTGTGAGATCCACCACCAAATCGGCCCCTGCTCCCATTCATTTCTTTGGGGCCGACGGAAATAGCCGAGCCAGTGCTCGGCTATTTTCGCCGGCCCCATAGAAAATGAACAGAGGGCGGCTGCGCATGCACAGTGCGCCCTCCTTCACTTGCGCGGCTCCGTTCTCAATATAGGTGCGGGTCCCAGCGGTGGGACCCGCACCTGTAAGAAAATGGGGGGCATATCCTAGCGATATGCCCCCATTGTCCATGATGAGACAACCCCTTTATTCTCTGTAAGATATAAGCTATCTGTAGATACTAGAGTCCATTTTTAGCATTTCCCTAGAAAATAAAATACTGGGCTAATTGTTGTCAGGACCTTTAATAGTCGCTTTCCATCATCCAGCTGAGGTTTTTATAAATAGTACAGAAATCCTCACTGACTCCTAATTCATCTGTCATTTACAGCTGTCACCTACTTAAGAAGATGCTTCAGACGTTAGGGACTGTCTGATTCTCAGATGTAAGTGACAAGCTCCGTTCCATATTTTCCAGTATTTTAAAACTAATGGATGCATTAAAATATGATGATACTACCTCTGAATGCCAACATCCTAAACCTAAATGCCCTCATTTAGAAGGCACACAACTGTACCTGTATACAGTGGGAATAATATTCAGAGGAAAACTGCACGATAAACAAGACTCAATCATTTCCCTAGCTCTTGAAGGCAAAGCCATGTTGTTTTTCTTTTTTGGGGGGTGAGAGTGCACAGAAGTGGCAGCACAGTTGCTTTTAGCAGGAACTGAGTCAATCTCCAGGAAAGGGACTCGCTGTAAACATAAGAGCAAATGTTCTAAAACATCTCAGCGCTTGTAATAACAACCTCAGATGATTCAGATGACTCTGCTTCCTTCCTTTTCCCTGTCACAGCAAAATTCACTGCCTAGCATAAGTTCTTGCCTGCAACCTGATGCCCTCATATGAGTTTAAAATTCTTTATGGTTTAACCTCTACAGTCACAAGCATGAATATATTTTTAAGGAGAACCTGTCAACTCCTTGCATTCTCCATGTAATCACAGTTCTGGAGCATGTATTCTTATAGCTCTGTGTTTTGCCATTTCTCTATTATTCCTACAAGAAGTTATAAATTTCCAGAAGTACACAATAAAGGTCCATCTGGGTGTTACCAGCTGGGGGTGTGCCCCTACACAATCTGGTATCATACAATCAGTATTGCCAGTACCAGACTGTGTAGGGACACACCTCCAACTGGTAACACCCAGATGGACCTGTATTGCAAACTGCTGACAAGGCATTTATAAACTTCTAGCAGGCATAATAGAGGAATGGCACAATGTAGAGTTATATGAATATATGCTCCAGGATTGTTACTGTATAAAGAATGCAAGTAGTTACTAAAACAGACTTGTCAGGAGAAAGGGGCTGTGCAAGAATGGGGTCACATGATGCAAGGGGATCTGGTCTCTGCCACGGCCAGTGATTGGAGGCGGGGAGGTCAAACTAGATGTTTACAGCAGTGGAGCCCAGCGGAGTATCGCAGGCCAGCGTGAGGAAGAAGGTAAGCAATCTTCCCTTACCAACCCCTCCCCCACCATTCTTGCGCAACCACTTTAAAGGAACTGTTCATTGAGTAGAGTAGTTCATATCCCATGTTGGCTATATGTGGTTCCAGTCAAAATCAAAGTGTATACAGTACAGACCAAAGGTGTGGACACACCTTCTCATTCCAAGAGTTTTCTTTATTTTCATGACTATGAAAATTGTAGATTCACACTGAAGGCATCAAAACTATGAATTAACACATGTGGAATTATATACATAACAAAAAAGTGTGAAACAACTGAAAATATGTCATATTCTAGGTTCTTCAAAGTAGCCACCTTTTGCTTTGATTACTGCTTTGCACACTCTTGGCATTCTCTTGATGAGCTTCAAGAGGTTGTCACCTGAAATGGTCTTCCAACAGTCTTGAAGGAGTTCCCAGAGATGCTTAGCACTTGTTGGCCCTTTTGCCTTCACTCTGCGGTTCAGCTCACCCCAAACCATCTCGATTGGGTTCAGGTCCGGTGACTGTGGAGGCCAGGTCATCTGGCGCAGCACCCCATTACTCTCCTTCATGGTCAAATAGCCCTGACACAGCCTGGAGGTGTGTTTGGGGTCATTGTCCTGTTGAAAAATAAATGATGGTCCAACTAAACGCAAACCGGATGGAATAGCATGCCGCTGCAAGATGCTCTGGTAGCCATGCTGGTTCAGTATGCTTTCAATTTTGAATAAATCCCCAACAGTGTCACCAGCAAAGCACCCCCACACCATCACACCTCCTCCTCCATGCTTCACGGTGGGAACCAGGCATGTAGAGTCCATCCATTCACCTTTTCTGCGTCGCACAAAGACACGGTGGTTGGATTCTGTAAACTGCAGAATCATGGTAATAAATATTGAGTTTTTTATAACCCTTTCTGCCTTACAAGAAAAAATGTATTAATATGTAAAATCTTCAAATAAGTGACATTTTGAAATTCCGCCTCCCTTTTCCTTTATTTCTTGTGAAACATGTAAGTGCTTAACCATGTTTGTAAAATCAGTTTTGAATAACTTGCGGGGTGTAGTTTCTAATATGGGGTCATTTATGGGTGTGGTCCAGCTACAGCATAACCCTAACAAAATTTGTATAAATCAATTTTATTACTATTAAAGACAAACATATTGTCCACAAATGTCCAAGCGTACACCAGACCGTCAAGGTAATTAGGCCAGAGTGTATGTAAAAGATAGCCCTAAGCTGCAAATCCTAAGACTGGGCCCTAAGCCCAGGGGCGGCTCCTGATGGTGGAGACCCCCTGTCCTCGAACCTAACTGTACACTCCTGATGTACCCTATTAGATAAGGTTATTGGAGGCCATAATTATATATGGTGGGCTGGTGTAGGCGTGGACAAGGAGGATCAGTAACGAACAATGCACAGTGTATACAGCCCTGTTGATACAATTGACCAACAGGTACACGGTGCAGTAAACTACAATTAAATAAATCTAAAGACACCAACAAAGAGATAATATCACAGACCTAATCTGTGTATAACCCCAACGCGTTTCCCCCACGGTGTGGGATCATCAGGGGGTGGATAAGAATAAGGTAAATAGATAAAGAAAATAAGAAAACCATGTCAGACGGAAGGAGGCCCAAACAGTGTTGGTGTATCCATGATATATCCGTCTAGCAGGTGGTGTCAAACAAAGACATACAAGGTTAAAAGATTAGACCAAATGATATTCCTGGGAGGTCTTAGAGGGAAGAGAACAGTACCAGACGTCTTGATCTATCAAGTATGTGCATGTCACAACGAACAAACAGAGATGGATGTCTGTAAAGTAAGCCCCACAAAGTGATTTCAAATCTCAATTGGTCCTTAAAAAAGTGGAATTTGGAAATTTCCTTACAAATATGAAAATTTGCTTCTAAAAATCTAACCCTTCTAACGTCCTAAAAAATAACATGACATTCACAAAAGGTTGCAAACATAAAGTAGACATATGATGAATGTTAATTAATAACTACTTTATGAGGTATCAATATCAGTCTTAGGCCTCATGCACACGGCCGTTGTTTTGGTCCGCATCCGAGCCGCAGTTATGGCGGCTCAGATGCGGACCCATTAACTTCAATGGAGCCGCAAAAGATGCGGACACCACTCCATGTGCTGTCCGCATCCGTCCTGCGGACAATAATAGGCAGTTATATTAATGGCTGTCCATGTCGTTCTGAAAATTGCGGAACACACACGGACGCCATTCGTGTTTTGCGGATATGCGATTTACGGACTGCAAAACACACAATGGTCGTGTGCATGAGGCCTTAAGAGCAGAGAAATTCAAATGTTTCCAATTTTACATAAATTTGGGATTTTATTTTATAACTAAAGGTAAAACATATTGATCAAATTTACCTTTAAGATAAAGTACATTGTGTCACGAGAAAACAATCTCAGAATTGCTTGGATAAGTAATAGTGTTCCAAAGTTATTACCACATAAAGTGACATATGTCAGATCTGCAAAAATAGGCTCTGTTAGGAAGGAGAAAAATGGCTGTGTCCTGAGGGGGTTAATGACTTTGCTGGTAAGGGACTTGATGAGTAAGCTTTTTCGTTATATGCGTTATGACATTAAAGAGGCACATTATTCTAGAAACATGTAATGATATCATCACCAGCACAGAAAAGAGCAGTGAAACTCTGGAACTCTCTACCACAGGAAGGCCCTGGATGTCTTTCTGGTGAGGAGACATTGATCCAGGGACTTATTCTGATTGCCAGATTTGGAGTCAGGAAAGATTTTTTTTTCTCGCTATTATGGGGTTATTGGTCTCTCCACCTCATAGGGTTTTCTTGCTTTCCTCTGGATCAATATAGTAGGGTTATAGGTTGGACTTGATGGACCTGTTGGGCCGTTATAGCTGCAATTTATGGGTAATTGTGGTGGCACTATACTTGCACTTTTTGGGCCATTTGAGTCATAGTGCCCGCAAAATACCTCATAAAATGCAGTTATAATACATTATAGAGTCGCTATTACTGGGGACACTATGGCTGCACTTTATAGGTAATTGTGGGGTCAGTATGGCTGAACTTTATTAGTTATTGTGGGGTCACTAGGGCTGCAATTTGTGGGCCATTCTATGGACCACATAATGCCTCATAAAGTGTAGTTATAGTGTCACCACAGTGGCCCCTAAAGTGTATCCATAGTGTCCCCACAGTGGCCCCTAAAGTGTAGCTATAGACTATAGCTTCACTTAGGGACTATAGCTACACTTTTGGGGCCACCGAGGAGTGTTCCCCCACGGTGTCCTCTAAAGTGTAACCGTAGTGCCCCTACAGTGGCCTCGTAGTGCTACCCTTTAGGGGCCACTGTAGGGGCAGTATAAATACACTTTAGGGAGCACTGTGGTGGCAATATAGGTACACAGAGCGCCACGGTGGTGGTACAGCAATAGAGCCACTCGGACGCTTAAAGGTATATGCGGCAGCCCAGTTCCAAAATAATTTTTATATAAGCACAGCAATTTGCTAGCTGGTTAGCCCAAAATAGCTGCAGGGGCACCAGCCTGTGGGGCAGATACCCCTATGCCCCCCCGCCCTTCCTGCCCAACCGGCGCCTGCCTCTTGGTAAATGTACCTCTCTTTGTGATATCTTTTAATTCTTTAACAAATGACTTCTTCATAAAAGGGTTTTTCCAAGACTAGTGTATTGCTGACTTATCTTTAGGAAGGTAGGCCATGAGTATCACATTGTGGCAGTCCTACTCGGCACCCCTGACATAGGCCATCAATATTCTGACCATCAAAAACCCCTTCAATTTTTCTTTAGCCATGGCCCTTTTGAAATCTGAAACAAGCTGTCAGATGTTAAAAATAGCAGTCACACATTTTTATATAGTATACATTACATCTTCCATATTTACAATAATTTATGCATTTTTTCAGAGTCCAGAACTTGCTAAATGAGGCTACGTGTCATTCTGCATCAAGGGAAGTCTGTCTCATACTGTTTATGCTGGCCATATTCTCAGACAAAATATTTCCCAAGAAATTTTCACTTGAAATTACTGAAATTATTATGCATGTCCAGAAATGTGGGAGGCAGAGAAACAATGAGCCTTGTTTTACACAGCTGGATCTAATAGTATTGTCAGCAGAGGAGCAGGATCCAGCTGATATGGTATTGCCCTGTGGTCAGTTGACATTTTTACTGGTACAGCATACAGCGGCCACCAATCATAATGAGGCTTCATGTTGGCATCGATATGGACTATGAGAATAAGGGCTCATTCAGACAGCCATAGTGTTTTGCTGACTGCAAATTGCAGATCCACAAAAAACGGATACCGGCACGTGTGCGTTCTGCAATTTGCTGACTGCACATGGCCGGCACTATGATAGAAATGACTATTCTTGTCCGCGATTGCGGGGCCGCAGAACAGAACTACGGATGTGGACAGCACATGATGTGCTGTCTGCAACTTTTGAGGGCCGATTGAAATGAATGGGTCCGGACCCGTTTTGCAAAATTGCGGAATGGATGCAGACCCATTCATATGGTCGTGTGAATGAGCACTTAGTATATTTCAATAATAGGTCTTTTTTTTATCGAGTCTTTCACCAAGACATCCACTATTAAACCAGTCATAATGCCTTGTAGGGCTAGCTCAGGTCTTGCTTGACAGGGCCAGGTTACAGCATAGTCACCTTGTATAGCCCTGTTAAGCAAGAAGGAAAGGGGGAGGGGCTAGAACAGGAAGAAGGAGGAGCAAATGTGCACAGAGTGGCTTGGGCCCACCCTTGTGCACTTAACTGCTGATTTGCATATGGATTGAAAGTACTTTTTCTTCAGCATCAAGTAACAGATTGCTAAGTGAAAAGCATCATTACATCCAACTAAGCTAGTTCTACAAGGCATTATTTAACAGTGGATTTTCTGGCAACAGACTCCCTTTAATGTGCTGTTTTCTGACATGAGCAAAGTAGATACCTCTATAATCAGATAACAAAGAAAAAAAAAGAAAAAATAATAATATTAAATACAACTAGAAAAAGAGTGTGTTTTAGTATATACAGTATAATATATAAGGTGATACATTCCCTTTAAAGGTCCCATCCCTGTATTTACTGCTATGTCTGGGACTTTTCTTCAATAAGAAAAAAAATAATCTAACTAGAGATGAAAACGGATAGTGTGTTGTTGATGGAATAACTAATAACTAAAGTACAATCACAGTAGTCAATTTCCAGTACTATACTAAAAACACTACTACTTACTGTTTAACACGTGAGAAGCGGTACAAATGACAGATGTTTATTGAAGTTTTATTGTGTACATGCAGATGCACATGTAACAAATACCATATGCTACCTAACTGTTGGATATTAAATACATTGACCGGTGATTTCTGTGTCATCAGAAGTGAAAACACCATAATTAGGTAAGAGGATCCCAAATATCTACATGGCTGCTAATAAAGTGTAAGTATTGTTTTATTTAAATTTTTTCATAAAGGAATAATACTAGCAAATGTTAGAAACTTTGTAATATATCTTATTATAGAAAGATGCTTCCTTATTTCTACTCTAATATCACAGAAGATGCATCTTCTCCCCGTCGCGCGAATCAAAACATCCAGCAACATGGGGGGGAGGGAGGGGATGGCTTAGCCAATAGATGAGCCTCCCTAGCATCGCAGGTGACATTGCGGAGGCCATGCGGGCAACAGGAGCAATGCAGGTGCCAGGGAGCAGGGTAAGTGTAATCTGTATGTGGTGCCCGGGCATTTAGGGGGGCATTATGGGTGTTGGTTAACTCCTTTAACTAAAGATGTTATAAAAATCGCTCTCACGTAACGAGTATAAAACATCAGGAGAGTGGGGCAACTCCAGGAGTAAGGGCTTTTCCAATTGTCTGCCTCTATACTGTAGACCATGCCTATGAACGGATTGGACAGACTTTGAGGGGGGGGGGGGGCATTATTAGACCTAGAGAAGTAGGATGATCATTTTGACGAACTGCCAGCCATCTAGGCCAATCAGATGTTATTAGGTGTTAGGAGTAGTGGTTCCACGAAAGTACGCACACGAAACTAGCCACCGTTGCCTTTATTTGCAGTAGTATTGTGAATGAGTAACCCAAACTGGAACAGTATGGTCTTTAGTGTTGAATCCAGGTTCTGTTTGGGAACCCATGATGGTTGAGTTTGAGTATGGCGGTCTCATGGTGAGCGTACCCTTCACTTCAATAGGGCCGCAAAAATATGACTCCGTGTGCATTCTGTGTCTGTATGTCCACATGGCCGTTCTGCAAAAGGATAGAACATGTCCTATTATTGTCCACATTACAGACAAGGATAGGACTGTTCTATTAGAGGCCGGCTGTTCTGTTCCGCACAATGTGGAATGCACACACCCGGTATCCATGATTTGCGGACCCGCAATTTGCAGACTGCAAAACATCCAACGGTCGTGTTCATGAGCACTTACAGAGATAACCGAAATAATAAAGATGAAGTATGATGGCAGACATTCACAGCAAAATGCACAAACATACATGTGGCAGAATTTACACATATATGGATATCCTGCACTTAAGTCAGTCAGAAACAAGACACATGCAGCGCACACCAATCACTCATTGGACAGATGTGGGACACAAGACACTTATACATGGGTCACATGCCACTGATGCATATGTCACATGCTGCACATACACCACTGATACATAGATCATATATAGCACACACCAATCACACATGCACTGAACAAATATATAAACGCAACACTTTCGGTTTTGCTCCTATTTTGCATGAGCTGAACTCATAGATCTGAAACATTTTCTACATACACAAAAGACCCATTACTCTCAAATATTGTTCACAAATCTGTCTACACCTCAGTGACATCATCATCACAACCCTTGACATAATCACTAGTGTTGATCGCGAATATTCTAATTGCGAATTTGTATCGCGAATATCGGCACTTTAAGAATTTGCGAAGATGTAGAATACAGTGCGATATATTTGTAATTGCAAATATTTTAGATTTTTTTTCCATCAGTAACCTCCCTTCTTGCTTGTGGGCCAATGAGAAGGCTGCAATGTCTTTGTCTGAGCTTAGCAACATCCCTAGCAACCAATAGGAAAGTTGCCTACCTCTTACTATATAAGAACCTCCCCAGCAGCCATTTTCTGCAGTTTTTTGCAGTTCTGAGAGAGAGAGAGCGGTGACATTGCTGTGCTCTGTGCTTTCTTCTGGATCCTATTCCTTATACAATTATATTAGATAGTTAGTTAGCTCATATACATAATACAGATAGTTAGTGTGAGATGGTCAGTGTAGGTTAGATAGTGATATAGGTTCCAGTGCAAGGTGTTAGGTAGTGTGATAGGAATTACTGTTTCTCTGCTGTCCATACATACATGCTACAGACATAGTGCTGTGATGTCACAACAATACTTAGTGCACCAATCAGTAATATCTACTCAGACCTGATAAAATGTGAAGTTGCATGTATTGCGCAAATAATATGCGCATCATTAGTGTTGATTTGTGCAATCGCCTAAATAATGACTGGAGATCACGAATTCTAGAATTTGTGAATTTATTGCGAATATTATGTGAAAAATTCGCTTAAATATTGCAAAAAACGAATATTGCCTATGCCGCTCATCACTATTAATCCCCCCTCTGACACCATTACATTAGCTGCACTGCAGACAGGGACACTCGCAATACATCATTACTGGTGATGTCATCACAGAGCTTAACATTAGACATACCACTCCTATGGCATGGTCCACCTCTATGTCCAAGTACAGCATTCTTGCAATTGATGCTCCATTAGGATGGATTCCAATAATCTGTTTATGTCTAGTTCTGTAGCCAGATTGGATTTTGAAAGAGAATTTAGATCTTTTCTTTTAGCCTTAGGCTATTGTAAACCATTGTAAGAAGAATCCACCAATCATTACCACACTGCATATAAAAAGTACTTATAGTTTCTACCAGGAACAGAGTGGATTATACAGGGGTGCTTGTCAAATCCTTATTCTGTTTTATTCACAAGTACGGTACTTCTGGAAAAAAAAAATTGCAGACACAATAATAAATTATTTGCCAAGTTACCAATGGAAACAATTTCCACAGGTGGGGATAGTGGTTGTTTTCAAGTAAGTAAATTGTCCTGAATGTAGTAACAGATAACTGAATCACATCCAACATCACAGACTTTATTATTATTTTAATATTTTTTAACAAATAGGGCCCTAGGGACTGGGTCGGGCAACCATTTAAGTTCCCCTCCTTGGATGTCTTACCCAATCTTTCATCAAAAGTTTTTCATTCGGAAATAATCCCACAAAGTATCAGATTAGCTTTTTCCTAAGATATCACTCAGAAACCAGATTGTCCTAACATGTTCCATAAACAATATAATTACTATGTATGATATCGATTGCAATGTTCCATGGGAGCATTAGTATAAATATACAAAACATATAGTATATATACTAGTATAACACATATATTGTATAGCTTATTGTATGTGACAGGACAATAAAGGATCTGCTATGGACAATCCCTCCCTATGTGTCTTACATTGGCAGAAGCATACCTTATAGTTCCAACAGACCAATGCTAAAATTAACAGGGCCCCCACCTATCATGCTTCATTTATAGCACTGGTCTCTTCATATGGGGAAGAAATACCTTATAGGCCCCCCTCAGGCACCCGGGCCTGACTGTAACCACACTCTCCACACCCCGTATAGTTACACCCCTGTACTTGGGTAAGTGAAGGTAAGGGAGTTCTAAGCTGAAAATACCCCTCCCTTGAACAGTTTTACTATAAAGAGCAAAAGTTATTATGTTACCATTTGCCTTTAAATGGATTAAATGCTTTTGCCGTCAATACTCAGTAGTAATGTGCTGTTCTGCTCATTTAATGCCAAAAAGCAGTGGCTGAGCGAAATATGTGCATTGTGTGAAGGCTTCCCTGTAGCTGAGACAGTGGCGTAGGGATCGCCATAGCAACCATAGCAGTGGCAATGGGGCCCTACGCCACTGGGGGCCCGTCCGGACCGCATCCTTTTTTTATTTTTTTATTTACACTGAGTCTGACACAGGCAGCCAGCAGCCAGGCCCGACCGCCCGCCCAGTGTAGTGGGCGGGGCGCGGGCGGTCCGCGGCTCGAGCCTGGCAGGGGGGAAGGCGGAAGCTAAGGAAGGAGGAGACAGGAGAGGACAGTGAGTGGCACTGCCGGAACATGAGGTAGGCGGACGCGGTGGAGGGGGCCGGAACGGGGCATAGCGGAGGTGTAGCCAGGCTGGCACCAGCGCCGCAGACCGCACTGCACTTGCCTCTGTGGAAATTGAAGAGAAGCGCCGTAATCTCGCACAGGCGCACTGGCAGAGGCATCGAAGTGCGCATGCACCGTCTTCCTGGCCTCTGCCAGTGCGCCTGTGCGAGATTACGGCGCTTCTCTTCAATTTCCACAGAGGCAAGTAAGTGCAGTTAATAAATTAGGTAGGAAGCGGCTCTTGGTGGGGGGGTGGGATCTGTGGAGGACACTGAAGGGGGGGATCTGTGGAGGACACTGAAGGGGGGGTCTGTGGAGGACACTGAAGGGGGGGATCTGTGGAGGACACTGAAGGGGGGGGTCTGTGGAGGACACTGAAGGGGGGGTCTGTGGAGGACACTGAAGGGGAGATCTGTGGAGGACACTAAAGGGGGGATCTGTGGAGGACACTGAAGGGGGGATCTGTGGAGGACACTGAAGGGGGGATCTGTGGAGGACACTGAAGGGGAGATCTGTGGAGGACACTGAAGGGGGGATCTGTGGAGGACACTGAAGGGGGGATCTGTGGAGGACACTGAAGGGGGGATCTGTGGAGGACACTGAAGGGGGGATCTGTGGAGGACACTGAAGGGGGGGTCTGTGGAGGACACTGAAGGGGGGGGATCTGTGGACGACACTTAGGGGGATGTTTGGGTGGGAGGTCCTGGAGGGGTGTTTGGGTGGGAGCTCTGGAAGGGGTGGGAGGTCCGATAGGTATGTGGGGGTGGGAGATCCGGGAGGGGGGCCCATAATTTTTTTTGCTATGGGGCCCAGTCATTTCTAGCTACGCCCCTGCCCCGCTGGCCGCACTTTGATTGTCTTCACTGATGGTTTCACGCTGTTAATAAATGGCAAGTACTTGGGGGTGAGAAACAAAGACAGGTGATCAGACTCTCCCAGTTGGGGGAGGGGCGTAGCCTTGTAGGCTCCAACAATGTTTGTATAGACATGGTCCAAGGTCTTATCCCCTCTAGTATGGCAGGAGACATGTTAATGAAATTTAGGTAGTACTGACTTTAGGTTGGCGTGGTTAGTCACCCACTACAATAAATGCAGCCTCAGGGTGTGCAGATTGTTGTGTGCTGATGACCGCATGAAGTTCGTTCATAGCAAGCTTGGCATTAGCATCCGGTGGGATATATGCAGCTGTTATTATAGTGGAGGTGGACTCCCTAGGCAGATAGAACGGGCTACACTTAACCATGAGATACTCTAGGTCAGCTGAGCAGTGTTTTCCAACAATGACAGAGTTCGTACACCAAGCCTTGTTAAAGGGATTCTGTCCCCTCGTTTTAGCTGATAGAGATGTGGACATGCACGGCTAGATCGCCGCTAGCATGTCCGCAATATACTGGTCCTATAGGGCTGTGTCCTTTTATTTTGTTAAAAAAAAGGATTTTAGAGATATGTAAATGAGCCTTGTAAGGCGCCCAAGGGGCTATACGAACCTTCCTGGAGCCCAGCCACGCCCCCCTGTGAAGGAACCCAGCACCGTGAGCTAGGAGGAGATTCGGAGGACGCATGCGGTGCTGGGCTCCTTCGCAGGGGGGCGTGGCTCAGGGGCTGACTGGCAACTTTTGGCCCAGGGGGCAAGTAACACCCAGAGGCCCACTGACCCCCCCCCCCCCCCCTTGCCACTTTCGTCAGCCATGTAAATTACAACACAGGAAAACTAAATAAACTAGGGATGCTCCGATATATCAGCCGCCGAAACATATCAGCCGAAAATGGCATTTTATGGCTGATACAGTGTTGCATCCGTGTATTCTCTCCTCCCCCCTGGGCGCTGCTCTGTGTCCGAGCGGGGGGGGGGGGGGAGAGACTGTGTCAGCCGTCCGAGCGCTACGGGAGGAGAGCGCAGTGAGTGGCCGACGTCTCCTCTCCACAATGCTCAGCCTCCTGTCTCAGATTGGCAGAGTGGTGTGTGGGCAGAGACAGCTTGCAGTGCTGTCCCAGGAGGTTGAGCTCTCCTCTCTGCACCGCCTGCTCAGCCTCCTGTGACATTGTGTCAGGAAGAAGAGTGAGGCACAAACACGCAGTGATCACTGAGTGTTTGTAAATAATTGAGACCCTAACATGTTTACTGTGTTCCCAATTATGAATAAAAAGAAAAAGTGATATACAGGTGTGTTCATTCATAGTTGTAATTATAGTAAACACACTCTGTCCTCATGTTCTGAATGAACAGAAACTCTCAATATAGAGGGTTCCTGTTCATTTGTAACAGGGGATACAGAAATAGAGATTGAGGACTTTGTGTCCTCAATTGCTTTTTCTATTTTAAAAGGGAAATATCAGGCGTCTGTTTAGACCCCTAATATTTCCCCGAAGCCCCTAAAAGTAAAGTAAAAAAATCTAATTATTAAATAAAAAATGAATGAAATTAAAAGTTTATGATGAAAAATGTAAATTTAAAAAAATGTTCTGTTTCGGCTTGACTATTTTTGTTTCGTTTTGAAATTTGCTTTTTGGTGCACTTCTAAACAAGTCACACTGTAAGACTTTAAAATAAATAGAGAACTTTAATCCGATATACAGAAGCAAAACATAAATTAAAAGGACATGCATTTCTTGAATAGTTTTTTTTTTTTTTTCACACTAGCAAACAAACATGAGAACATATTTTTTTTCAAATAGTTAAGTGCATATTACAACTGCTTAGTGCAGAACATATTATGATGTATTGCATACACCATACTAACATTTGGAGAGGTATGTTTTTCTCAAAAATTTCAAACCGTTAGCAAAGACCTCATCAAAGGAGAGGTCTTCCGAATTTTTTCAAGAACATCTGGAAATTGAACAAGTTCCAAAAGATCTCTTTCAACTGACATTATCATAAGTGCATCAAGAAGTTCTTGCCCCATGGTGGCTCTTAGGCGAGTCTTTATAAGTTTTAACTTACTAAATGCTCTTTCACATGCCACTTGAGTATATGATAGTGTTAGCAGGTATTCATAAACTACAGAGAGATTTTCATAAGCAGTTGAAAAAAGATTATATTTTACAAGAAATCGGTGACAGCAAAGAAAACATTTGTTACAGGACTTGCATTTTGTTTCTTGTTCCATGGTATCAACTTTACAGGAGCCCCAGTCCTCATCATCAGCATCAGTATTAACAGGATTATTATCCAGATAATCATCATCATCATCATCATCTTCTTGCTGAGAGCTAATAGGAACTATGTTTACCTTCCCGCTCTCATGTTCTCTAAGATGTGGGAACAAGTTGGCAAAACTCTGTAGCTCAGTTTTCAGACCCGATTCATCCACGTTTGCCAATTGAGAAATTCTTTGTAGTGCTCCTGCCTCTAACACATTTGGATCTTTTCTGATTTTGTCAAAGAAACGAGGATCCAAGTATTGGGAGTCCTGAACTAATTGTTTGTTTTCAGAAAATCGCTCATCCAGGCTTCCAATAATCTGATCCAGAATTGGTCTAAAAACTTCAACTCGAAAACGTTGGGTTTCACTAATAGGACGTTCATCAATTGAGGATTCGCCAGGCATACGCTTTTTTCGCCCAATTCTTCTCTCTTGTAGCTCTGACTCAACTTCCAGGGAATCAAGGCCCTCTCTTTCTATGATTAGGTCATTTATTTTTTTTGCAAACTGCTTTGCTTTCTCTTTTATATAAGAAAACTCAATTTTTTTCAGTTGGTCAACTGTACTTTCCACCATTCTCCATGCAACCATATAGTCAAGACCACTTGTTTGAAGATATCTTGAAACAGGGCCAATAACATCAAAAATAGCCAAAAATAGATGTGCAGTTAAAATGGTCTTAAACAAACATAGGTTTTCTGACAGAGAAGAAGCCTCTGAAGTAGTCTTTGAATCAGACTGTTTGAACTGTGAAATCAACAATAACACTTCTAAAGTGTCCAAAAATAGTGAGTGTTTTTCTCCAAATAGCCAGTGGAGGGCTTTATCTTTGGCCCACCATCTTGTCTCCCCAATTTTTTGCAACCTGAGAAGTTTCTCATGCCCACATCTCTTATCAAGCTGATCCCTCCAGACATTCATTCTCTTGTGAGAGTCCCCAATAAATGTTGCTAGGCGATGTAGAAGACCAAAAAAAGTTTTTGCCTCTAAAACATCACAGCAGTCAGATATGCACAGGTTTAAAATGTGACTATAGCACCAAATGTAGACAGCATTAGGCACTTCCTTTGCAATCTGAGCACGCAACCCCACATAAGCACTTTTCATGTTTGCTGCTCCATCAAAAGACTCTCCTGCTATTTTTTTGTAATCCAGTCCAAGAATTTTAAAACTTGACATTAAAAGTTCATTGAGTCCTCTTCCAGATGTATCTTTTACCGGTAAAACAGAGATGAGACGTTCCTTAACAGATTCCTCTTTTACATATCTAACAACCACAGTAGCTTGGTCAACTACTCCAACATCTTGTGTAGAATCTACTTGGATGCTAAATCTCTTTTCACCAATTTCAGACACTATTGATGACTTCATGGTCTGAACGATTGCCATAATAACTTTTTTTACTGTGTTATATGACAAAAATGTCACAAGTGATCCACGGCCAGCTGTCTGTTTTCCCAGGAGTCTTCTCTGTTTTTTACTCTTTTCACTTTCAGAAATGCATTTCCGAATGTGATTTTTAAGCGGAACGTCATAATTCGAGAGAAATAAAACCATTTCTAGAAAGTTTCCATGGTTAATTTCAGCATTATTCAAATTATATAATGATTCATTAGTTCCATGGGCACGAAAAGGTAATCCTTGTTTTGCTAGCAGTTTAACAATATCAAAGATTCGTTTCATTACTTCTATGTTTTGAAGTATCTCCTTCTTTCTTTTTGAAGCATGTGCCTGGTTTATCAATGTATCAATGCCTTTGCTCTTTGTTATAGTAAAATATGTGTTCACAGCTTCACGGTGAGTTTTTGATATCTCATGTTTGTTAGTAACCTGATAACAATGCCTAAAATTTGTACACCCACTAGTGAACGATGAAGTGGAATTTGAAAATGCTATGCAGATACTGCAAAAAAAAGCTTCAAGCTTTCTATTGTTTACTCTGCAAGTGAGCCATGAACGCCTAATAAGATCTCCATTTGGATTTCTACGGAAATAAAAATCGATTTCTTTAAAGGGAAGGCCTTCACAATCGGTAGTGCTTGGTTGCACTGGATGCATTTGCACAAATGTAATTTTTTCTGCCATGGAACATGTAGAAGGAAGACTAAAGAGAGTTTTGGTGGTGTCAAACTGAACATCAGAAGATGCAGACTCTTCTTCTGTTCTACCGCTTTCTAAATCATGAAAGCTTGTAGCTTCAGAGCAAGGAATGGGTGATTGTTCTATAATAGTCATTTCAGAACTGCTTTCAAAGTCCAACTCCTTCTCTATTAAGCTACTTGGACTTTGTGTTCTCAACTCCTCTTCAACTAGCACATCTTGCCTTACTGGAAGCCTATCTTGGTCTGTGCAAACCTCTGTTGGTCTTTCTTTGGGTACTGTTGCACCATGACCCTACAAAAAGTCATATAAAAATTATGAACATTATGAGCAGTGCAGAAGGCTGCCTACCCCTGCTTTACAACTTCTAAACTTTCAACTCACCACTGCAAATGATAATTTCATTTGCTTAGGATCCTTTCCTGCTATGTCAAGCTCTTTAGCCCTTTTCTCGCGTATTTTTTGAGCTCCACTTTTTTCCTTGCTTTTTGATGGTATGCTCTCCATATTTATCAATAAGGAATGAACTAAACTGTTTGCTGGACATCAAACAAATAAAAGGGAGTAACAATTAGGACAGGAATAAGGGCTTTATAGTACATATCCAAAATACAAATTAAAGCTTCATATATGCCAATCATCTAAGGTGACCCGAAGGTGAGGGCATGCCATGCCAGTGTGCTCCCACAGGTGTAAGGGCACCACCGCACAAGCATTACTTACTGGAGCGTTGGGCATCCAGAGCAGGCCTTTGCAATGGAACCCTAAAGCTCAACACACACCTTACAATCTGATTGTACAATTTCCTTTAGATCTACTAACAACAAAGTTTGCAAACTAATGTGGCATACAATGTGCGAAGTCACTAAAAAACATAGGGGGTTCACTAAGGAGCCAAAGGATTAAGCTGAACATTCGGCTGTTCACTTTCTGCTGTTTGGCCCCTGAGAGAATAGCCCGTACAAAAGTGAATAAACTGACGAATGTTTGCCTCAGCAGACCCAGATGTTGGATCGGCTGAGCTAACCAGAATACTCCCTTTGGTTCAGCCAAAAGTCCTGAGGCTGTTCAGCTTAACTAAAGGGGAAGTGAAGGGAGACAAAGCAATAAAATTAGCCGTACAGGTCTGAAGTGAATAGTCGAAGAAGCTTCAGCTCCCTTCATTTCGGGACAGGTATTTATTTTGCAGCTTATTAAATAACACCCTCAGTGATAAAGGAGTATGATGTAAGTCATGTGGGGATAAAACAAAAAATTAACTCCTTAGGGTGCAAAACAAATCTGCACCTCAGTTGCAGATAATCACCATAAAGGGTTAATTTGTATAGTAATCTACTTTATTTGATTTTGTTTTTCTACATTTTAAAAATACCTCTCTGTCAGTGTTGACCGGAAGAAGGGGTAATGGTAGGGGTGGGCGATATAGACGATACATCGTCAGTAAATACATCACCAATTAATAAAGTTACTGATTAGTTTATAAATGTATAAACGTCGGGGGAAGGGGGGGGGAATCTGTGGATGGCACCGTTTAGGGGGGGGGGGGGAATCTGTGGATGGCACCGTTTGGGGGGTGGGGAATCTGGGGGTGGCACCGTTTAGGGGAGGGGGATCTGTGGATGGCACTGTTTAGGGGAGGGGACTCATCTCCCTGCTGTTGCGTACACAAAGCACAGGGCAGCAGGGAGAGTGTAAAGTCATATTCACCCTAATAGAGCTCTATTAGGGTGAATATGACAAGGGTTCTAGCCCTTAAGGAGGCTAATAGTTATTAAATAAAAAGTAAAAAAAAAAAAAAGTTTAAACACGCCCCCCAAATATAGAAAACAATATATCGCGATATATATCGCATATGCTTAAAATTAAAATCGCAATATAGATTTTAGGCCAAATCGCCCACCCCTAGGTAATGGCACGTCAGAGTTTTAACTAGAGGTGCACCAAAATAAAAATTTCAAAACCGAACAGAGGTGTGACGTAGAGATCAGTAAGAAAGTCCAAAGGTCATACAAAAAGAACATGGAGTTACTGTTACTCCTTTTCTTTCTTCATTCAGGTGTTGTTCCCTCTTGTCTTTCTCTCCTGATAGTTGTGGCCTGGGGGTCAGATGAATGCTTCAGCAGCCTCTAGCCGCCGAGATAAATGCTCCTGCAGCTTCCTGTGGTGTCACTGTCTCCTCCCTTCAGGTCCCTGCCAATGTGGGCAGTCTCCCTCCCAGCCAATAGTAGCAGAAGTGGGCGGAGGGAGCTGCCGTGGCCGCAAAGGAGCCCGATCAGAGACACGCGCATTTGGGAAGGCAGCATGTTCTCGCCAGCCGCTGAAGTAGCAGAGCGGCCGAGAGGAGCTGGGTGACACTAGTGTTTGCACCGACGGGGGCCATTTATAGAGGCAACAGTAGGGTGAGCACATTTCCTAACTGCCATTCAGGGACACTTATTTTCACAAGTGCACGGTCACGCAAGGCAGGGGAGGAGCCACACACAGGACAGTACTATGCGATGCCGATCTGATTCGGAGATCGCATGGTATAAAGATCGCATAGTATAAAGAAGTGACTATCACCAGGGCCGGTTCTAGGTTAACTGGGGCCGTGGGGTAAAAAACAATAAGGGGGCCCCCACATGACACTTGACTTTTGCAGAAGAAACGGTATATTGTGTTGCACGGTATATGCATGAAAACTTACAATTACTTGGCTTGACCCTTGGGGATCTTGGACACCTCGACACTTTGGCCGCGGCTCGGCGGAGCTGATGTGTTTTATCCTAATGAGAAAAATTTCATAATGAGGATTTGGAGAAGAGGCAGAGGGATAGCAGAGCAGGGAGAGGCCGGTGCTGCTACTAGGTGGGTCATACCATGGGGGAGTAATAAAGCCCACCATAATGCCCCCTCCCCAGTAGTAATAATTCTCCTTATAATAGACAGTGCAAAAAATACCCCCTTGTAATGTCCCCAGTTGAGCCAATGTCCCCATAGTGCCCCCTATAATGTGCCAGTAGCCATAGCCCCCCCCTATAATGTGCCAGTAGCCATTAGCCCCCCTATAATGTGCCAGTAGCCATTAGCCCCCCTATAATCTGCCAGTAGCCATAGGCCCCCCATAATGTGCCAGTAGCCACATAGGGCCCCCCTATAATGTGCCAGTAGCCACATAGGGCCCCCCTATAATGTGCCAGTAGCCACATAGGGCCCCCCTATAATGTGCCAGTAGCCATATGCCCCCCCATAATGTGCCAGTAGCCATAGGTCCCCTATAATCTGCCAGTAGCCATAGCCCCCCTATAATCTGCCAGTAGCCATAGCCCCCCTATAATCTGCCAGTAGCCATAGCCCCCCCTATAATCTGCCAGTAGCCATAGCCCCCCCTATAATCTGCCAGTAGCCATAGCCCCCCATATAATGTGCAAGTAGCCATAGCCCCCCCTATAATGTGCCAGTAGCCATTAGCCCCCCTATAATCTGCCAGTAGCCACATAGGGCCCCCCTATAATGTGCCAGTAGCCACATAGGGCCCCCCTATAATGTGCCTGTAGCCATCTGCCCCCCCATAATGTGCCAGTAGCCATAGGTCCCCTATAATTTGCCAGTAGCCATAGCCCCCCTATAATCTGCCAGTAGCCATAGCCCCCCCTATAATCTGCCAGTAGCCATAGCCCCCCCTGTAATCTGCCAGTAGCCATAGCCCCCCCTATAATCTGCCAGTAGCCATAGCCCCCCTATAATCTGCCAGTAGCCATAGCCCCCCCTGTAATCTGCCAGTAGCCATAGGTCCCCCATAATGTGCCAGTAGCCGTAGGTCCCCCATAATGTGCCAGTAGCCATAGGCCCCCCCTATAATCTGCCAGTAGCCATAGGCCCCCCATATAATGTGCCAGTAGCCATAGGCCCCCCTATATTGTGCCAGTAGCCCATAAGCCCCACTATATTGTGCCAGTAGCCCAAAGGCCTCCTATAATCTGCCAGTAGCCCATAGGCCCCCTATAATCTGCCAGTAGCCATAGGCCCCCCCCTATAATCTGCCAGTAGCTATAGCCCCCCCTATAATCTGCCAATAGCCATAGCCCCCCCTATAATCTGCCAGTAGCCATAGCCCCCCCTGTAATCTGCCAGTAGCCATAGGTCCCCCATAATGTGCCAGTAGCCGTAGGTCCCCCATAATGTGCCAGTAGCCATAGGCCCCCCCTATAATCTGCCAGTAGCCATAGGCCCCCCATATAATGTGCCAGTAGCCATAGGCCCCCTATATTGTGCCAGTAGCCCATAGGCCCCACTATATTGTGCCAGTAGCCCAAAGGCCTCCTATAATCTGCCAGTAGCCCATAGGCCCCCTATAATCTGCCAGTAGCCATAGGCCCCCCTATAATCTGCCAGTAGCCATAGCCCCCCCTATAATCTGCCAATAGCCATAGCCCCCCCTATAATCTGCCAGTAGCCATAGCCCCCCCTGTAATCTGCCAGTAGCCATAGGTCCCCCATAATGTGCCAGTAGCCATAGGTCCCCCATAATGTGCCAGTAGCCATAGGCCCCCCTATAATCTGCCAGTAGCCATAGGCCCCCCACTAATGTGCCAGTAGCCAGATAGGGCCCCCCCACTAATGTGCCAGGAGTAGCCAGATAGGGGCCCCTCTATAATGTGCCAGGAGTAGCCAGATTGTGCCCCCCTGCCCCCCACCCCCCTCATAAAGTGCCAGCCCAGTAGTAGCCAGATTAGGGGGGCCCCCCTATAATGTGCCAGGAGTAGCCACCACTAGCCAGATTGTGCCCCCTGCCCCCCACCCCCCTCATAAAGTGCCAGCCCAGTAGTAGCCAGATTGGGGGGGGCCCTATAATGTGCCAGGAGTAGCCACCACTAGCCAGATTGTGCCCCCATGCCCCCCACCCCCCTCATAAAGTGCCAGCCCAGTAGTAGCCAGATTAGGGGGGGGGGCTATAATGTGCCAGGAGTAGCCACCACTAGCCAGATTGTGCCCCCATGCCCCCCACCCCCCTCATAAAGTGCCAGCCCAGTAGTAGCCAGATTAGGGGGGGGGCCTATAATGTGCCAGGAGTAGCCACCACTAGCCAGATTGTGCCCCTGCCCCCCACCCCCCTCATAAAGTGCCAGCCCAGTAGTAGCCAGATAGGGACAGAAATAAAGAAAAAAAAAAAAAATAAATCAGTCAGACATACTTACCTCCCTGCTTCTCTGGACTCCCGCCTCCAGCCAGCACAGAGATGCAATCACTTTACGGCAGTTAGGCTGCAGGACCGGCGCAGGTGGCGCGATGACGTCATCACGCCGATTACGTCATCGCGCCGCCTGCGCCGCTCCGGCGCACTGCTCCCCTGCTCCCCGTCTCGTCCCTGGCAGCCATAAAGCGTCCCTGACATAAAGCGGCTGTTTATTCCGGCCCGGACGGCCGGCCGGCCGGCCGGCCGTCCGGCCGGCCGGGACAGCAAGCCAGGGAGGCCCGGGGGGCAATTGCCCCCCTGCCCCCCGGCCCAGTCCGCCCCTGTACTCCAAGAAGGTTTGTACAGCCCCTTGGGCACTTTCCCTGGCTCATTTACATATCTATAAAATCATTTTTTAAACACAATAAAAGGACACAGCCCTATGGGACAGGTATATTGCGGACATGCTAGCGGCGATCTAGTCGTGCATATCCGCATCTCTATAAGCTAAAACGAGGGGACAGAATCCCTTTAACATAAATGCACAGTCCTCCGCCTCTTGTCTTACCGGAATCATCTGCTATTCTGTCTGCCCGGAGAGTATGGCGTCTGACCAGCTCGACAGCACTGTCAGATATTCCGCTGTGTAGCCATTTGTCTGTGAGTATCATGACATTGCAATCCATAAGTATCCTGTTGTCAGTGATCCATAGTCGTAACTCATCCATTTTGTTCACCGGGGATCGCACATTAGCAAGGAAAATGCTGGGTAAAGAAAGCCGGTACAGTGTTAGCCTTAGCTTAGCTGTTAGCCCGCCGGGCTTCCGCCGCCTTTGCGAACCCTGCGCCATCTTCAAGTACTTCCGTTCGGCCGAGTAGCCTGTAAAGCGTTGGGTGTTCTTCTTATTTCAGGGATGAGTCGAAGGTTGCTGATAAAATAGTCTGAGTTGTGTAATCCTATATCCAAAAGCTCTTGTCGGGTGTAAGATGTAAAAGCAAAGCTGCTCTGAACGACCAGACCTGAAATGAGCAGGAATAACACTGCTAACTTGCAAAATCTGAGGAAATGCTGGGGTTCGCGTGGTGCACGCGCCGCCATCTTATTCGGTGGTCCTAAAGACCCTTGTAGTGGGAGCAGATGTTTGTGCTTCCTCACTAGCCTCAGCCACATCTTGCCTTTTTTGTCAGCGAATCCCGGACATGTTCTGTCCCTTTTGGCTCCATGGACAGCACACGGATCCCTTAACTTTAATATGTTTAGTCACACATCAGTAGTTTTCCAGTAGCCCATGGCAGAGACATGCACTACTTTGGTCCATGATGCAGACCAAAAATGTTGATTGCAGTCTATGGAACCATGAAAACCCTGGCTCATTTCACACGAGTGAGGTTTTTCATCCATATGTGTTTCGTTTTGTGAATGGACGGCATCCAGCTGAACCTTGACCCATTCATTTCAATGCATATATGCCATATATTTCACTGTCCATCCATCCATGGAAAATTTGCAGCATGTTAAAGCTTCATCTGTTAGTCATTGAGGACTGATCTATTCAAGTCGTGGGTCAGTGAAAAAAACTGGCAGCACACTGATGGCAACTAGAGTTGAGCGAATGGAAGCATTCGATGCAGAATTTGGTCCGAAGTTTAGGAAAACTTAGATTCGCAACGAATCTGAATTTCCTCGTGCTTTGGGGAACGAATCAGTTTTTCCTAAAATGGCGGCTGTACATATTACAAAGTGAAAGTAAGAAGCCCAGGAACGCTAGATCACCCATAATGCCATGCAGCCAGCCAATCAGCAGATAACCATCCCCTGTGATGTCACAGCCCTATAAAACCCTCATCCCGTGGGGTCTCTGCCATCAGCTGAGCATAGGGAGAGACATGGAAAGTGCTCATGCGCTAGGGACAGGGTTGCTGAAAATGATTAATAGAAGAATTCAATAAGATGGAAGCCTTTATTATTCCTGTGCCAGTGTGCCAACCAATACCATCCAGTCTGCACCCCTTAGGGGGCCAGGTCTTAATTATGATCATCCTCATCTTTTGCTGGCTCTACTTCTTCAAAGTCTCCATGTCCTAGAAAAGTCAGCAAGATTCAGGGAGAGGAGATGCTGGATGTTCCTGATCACATATTCACATCGATATTAGATGATTTGGAAAAGGAGGAAAAACAGGTGGCAGAAGAAGGGCTCCCACCTGTAGGGCAGAAGAGCACTGAGGTTGGAGAAGTGGGTATGCCAGAGCTGATTAATATTCTGTGTTTACTGTCAAATAACCTGCAGGAGAGCAATAATATGCATATTGTGCCCCTACCTAACCAGCCAAACACCATACCAGCAAAAGCCCTTGTTTAAAGGTGCTGTGCATCCATTAACAATGAAGAAGGACTATACAGTGCAGTCTTTATTATTGGCCGCCTTGTTCTTCTCCATAGCATGGCCGCAACCAGTCTGCAGCACTGTCACTCCATGTGGCATACCCTAAGGCAGAGTATACCTGATTTATAGTGATTTATGACAAATGAATTCATAACTAATCAAATTCCTTAGCTAACTTTCTCGAAGTTGGCAAATCAAATTTTTCAAACCTTTGCTCATCATAAAGGCAACCATGTGATGTCTTTTTTTTAATCAATGTTTGCAAGGAGATGCTGTGTGTTATTTGTCAGTTTTACTTGAAGGACCTAAAAAAGCTGATGTAAAACGATAAAAAAAACAGGTACAATGAACGCAGTCACAGACAAAACAGTTTAAACTTGCATGCAAAACCATCTGTTTTAAACTGGACAGACCCTGACACATTCTGTAACGCTAATGTGAAAGAGGCCTAAATCTTAGAACAAAAATGGACAATTCCGTTAGCAGCATACATCTTGTGCCTAACTTGAAGTATAAATGGGTGGATATTTCAATGTGTTTGTAATTACCAAATCTAGACGACATTTTTAAGAGTAAAAGAATAATATTATTCTCTTCTGCAAATTCCTTAAATGCCTTTGCCAAATGTGAAATAAGCATTATTTTAACAAGGGCAGGTGTATACGTTGTACTGTATCAGTTTGAAAAACCCACAGAGGGGAATTTATTACACCCTGCATGCCAGAATTCTAGCTTTAAAAGGCTGAAAAATAGGGATTTGCAACTTTTTGGACTAATTTTCACAAATATTTTGAGACATTTAGTATTTTTACACTATTCGCTCCAGATTTGAAAAGTGGGGAAGAGGGTATGGTTAGCTAGGTTAATTAGTTTTACACCAGATTTATTGACTGTGACGAATACCACCCCTCGTGCCTGCTTGACGTCAACTACGTCGAGCTCACGAGATATGGTATGGTCATGGGTTACCAAGGCATGACGTTACACCCTCTTGGAGGAGCGGGTAAGGTCAGTAGTCTTGGTACAGTTTTCACAGACTCTTTCTGTGCACATACAAATACAGGTGATATGGTACAAACAGGATTAAACAGAGCAAAAGTCAGTTTACCAGATGGATGAGTCCTTTTGGGTTGTGATGAATATTTTGCTGTAGTCACATGTAGGGCAGTGATGTCAGCAGGTTGCAGGTCCCTCTAAAGACATGGCATGATGTGACCCTGCTTCAGAGAAAAGACACGCCCACTTGCTGGCACAAGGCTTTTAACCTGTAGCCGGCCCCTCCCCTCCCGGCCTCTGGGAGGGGTCCACCTCCTTTCTCTGCCGGGCTGGCAGCACATAAGCCACAAATCCGATTAGGGCTCATGGCTCCAGACCAGAATGTCGCAGGGAGGTGGTTCTGGGACCAATGGATCCACCTGGGTTCCGGCTACCAGTAGAGTCCAAGCATTGTACCATTATGTGGTTTCTGTGGGGAGATATGTATATCTTCCCTGCCTGGCATCTCACCACCAGACTATGACCACGGGCCTGTTCATCGTGGCCACAGGGACACAAATATGTATCTGGTTTGTGCCTGTAATGGTCAGGCCATTCATAATTCCTTCTGAATCGCTGGTTCCATGCTGTCTGATGAATTTTGATTGAACTGGGGAATGGCCTAGACCCCTACAGAGAGGTTTTTCCTGTTCCATTAGCTGGGTTCCTGGCTGGCTGAATGGAGGTGAGAAATTGTAAACAACAGTGGCCTGCTAGAGGTTCTCTGCCTTATGGCTGGGCTTTGAAGCAGGGCCCTCCTGTGGAGTTCACTACCTCTGCTATCTGACAGCTAATGGCTCGTGTGGGATCATGGTTGACATAAAATAATTATCCATATTCCTCACAGTGACATTTTAAAAAGTCAGCAAAAAAGGGGGAATCGTACTCCAGTAGGGGTGTTGCTATAGAAAAATTGGAGTATTATTTCAAGGCAGAATTGGTATGTTTAAAGATGGCCGATATTTGTCAAACAGCATGCAACATCTGGCAAATTTGTTGCAAATTAATCCAACTCAGAGTCAAGAAAAACTGACTTCAAATATTCCCCTCATGATAAATTCTACCCACAGTTTTTATAACATGAATGTCACCACTATGTAACAAAATATATATTTAACTATACATTAAAAATCACTTTTCATCAAATTCATCAATAATGTTATCCTAGTTTCATACGTAGCAAAAAGGAGCAATTTATGGTGCACACCATATTTGCGCAATAACATGGCATTTTTGTTCCCTCTCCAACTTACTTTTCCAGTGAGTGAGATGGCCCTCATTATATATGAAGGAGCTAAAAGGACCTTGTGTTCAGTCATTGAGAGTCAATTTAAAACTCAGACCCCTAATGCGACCCAGGATATATTAAAATTTTTAAATAATGCCCCCTATAATGTACCAGTATAAAATGCCCCATATATAGTGCCCCAGTAGATGCCCTCAGTGTCCCGCATAATTTGCAAGTATAAACCCCATAGTACTCCGCTCCCCCCTTCCCCATAGTACCCACCATAATGTGTCCCATTATGAAATGCTACTGTACAGAGCCCCCCATATAAAATACCCCTTCTTTGTGGCCTCAGTAGATGCCTATAGTGCCTACCAATAATGTGCCAGTAAAAAGTGCCCCCAATAGTGTGCCAGTAATAAGTGCCCCAATAATGTGCCAGTAATAAGCGCCCCTAATAATGTTCCAGTAATAAGTGCCCCTAATAGTGTGCCAGTAATAAGTGCCCCCAATAATGTGCCAGCAATAAGTGCCCCTAATAATGTGACAAAAACACAGAAATATAGTGGCAAATCTGGGGGAGCTGCTCAACCCCTAACACTGTAGCGTGTTTTTCATTGGGGGAGCAGCCCCACCGCATGTGGACCGCAGCAAACGACTATCCCCAGCAAAAAATATTTTGCATACGGTGGAGGATGTCGGCGCGGTCCACATGCACCACAAAGGCATCCTACACAAAACGGAGAATTGTGCGGATGAAAATATAATCATAAATCACAGAAAAAATGCACCAAACGGATATGCCACTGACTATACTGGCTAGTCATAAATGCAGATATTAAAAGCTGAGACTTTTGCCAATATATTCCTGTCAGGAAGATATCGGAGCCCACATGCACCACGTCACGGCTCTCAGCATGGCAAGGGGTCCTACCACTACGCTACCTATGGTGTGAACAAGGTCTGAAGGTGATGTAATCCAGCTCACAGCCAAGCTTCCACACAACCGCCTAGCAGGACAACTAGTGCAATGTGAACAAAGCCAGACTGTAAGCCACACCCATATCAGACCATGTGATGGAGGCTACCAGGTGCAAAGGAGAGTGTTTAAATGCCAGGTAAAGGCACATACACTACATATAAAACACGACAAAAACACTACATATAAAAAACTAGTTGTCCTGCTAGGCGGTTGTGTGGAAGCTTGGCTGTGAGCTGGATTACATCACCTTCAGACCTTGTTCACACCATAGGTAGCGTAGTGGTAGGACCCCTTGCCATGCTGAGAGCCGTGACGTGGTGCATGTGGGCTCCGATATCTTCCTGACAGGAATATATTGGCAAAAGTCTCAGCTTTTAATATCTGCATTTATGACTAGTCAGTATAGTCAGTGGCATATCCGTTTGGTGCATTTTTTCTGTGATTTATGATTATATTTTCATCCGCACAATGCTCCGTTTTGTGTAGGATGCCTTTGTGGTGCATGTGGACCGCGCCGACATCCTCCACCGTATGCAAAATATTTTTTGCTGGGGATAGTCGTTTGCTGCGGTCCACATGCGGTGTGGCTGCTCCCCAAATGAAAAACACGCTACAGTGTTAGGGGTTGAGCAGCTCCCCCAGATTTGCCACTATATTTCTGTGTTTTTGTCGTGTTTTATATGTAGTATATGTGCCTTTACCTGGCATTTAAACACTCTCCTTTGCACCTGGTAGCCTCCATCACATGGTCTGATATGGGTGTGGCTTACAGTCTGGCTTTGTTCACATTGCACTAGTTGTCCTGCTAGGCGGTTGTGTGGAAGCCTGGCTGTGAGCTGGATTATATCACCCTCAGACCTTGTTCACACCATAGGTAGCGTAGTGGTAGGACCCCTTGCCATGCTGAGAGCCGTGACGTGGTGCATGTGGGCTCCGATATCTTCCTGACAGGAATATATTGGCAAAAGTCTCAACTTTTAATATCTGCATTTATGACTAGCCAGTATAGTCAGTGGCATATCCGTTTGGTGCATTTTTTCTGTGATTTACCCCTAATAATGTGCCAGTAAAATGTGCCCCATAGATGCCCCCAATCATGTGCCAGTAATAAGAGCACCCCATCATGTGCCAGTAGTAAGAGCTCCCCCACAATCATGTGCCAGTAATAGGAGCCCCCATCATGTGCCAGTAATGAGAGCCCCCCACCATGTGCCAGTAACAAGAGCCCCCCCAATCATGTGCCAGTAAAAAGAGCCCCCCATCATATGCCAGTAATAAAAGCCCCCCATCATGTGCCAGTAATAAGAGCCCCCCATCATGTGCCAGCAATAAGAGCCCCCCATCATGTGCCAGCAATAAGAGCCCCCCATCATGTGCCAGTAATAAGAGCCCCCATCATGTGCCAGTAATAAGAGCCCCCACCATCATGTGCCAGTAATAAGAGCCCCCCCATCATGTGCCAGTAACAAGAGCCTCCCCCCAATGTGCCAGTAAAAGTATTGTACATATTAAAAAAAAAAGCACTTATACTTACCTCCATGTCAGCGATGCGATGCAGGCCTCTTCCGGCCTGTGTCCCGTGCTGTACGGCTCAGGCGGCGCAATGACGCCATGGTGCCGCCTGCACTGGCCTCTGATAGGCTGCCGGCCTAGTGCCGGCAGCCTATCAGAGGAACAGGGAAGGGACACGCCTCTCCCTTCCCTGCCCCGCCGCAGCACAGCCATCTGTATCGCTGTCCTGAGGACGGCCATACAGATGACTATGGAGATGAGCACTTCCACAATGGAAGCGCTCATCTCCCTGTGCCCTGCCGCCGCAGCCCCCCACTTGTGAGCAGGGCCGCGGCAGTGACACAGCTCCCCCAACATGTTTCACCGCTCAAAGCGGCGTCCTCAGGGGAAATGGAGCTACAGCTAACAAGAGCACTATAGTCAGGTGTATTTTAAATCTAAAAAGGCGGGTATTATATTTATTCCTTTCCTATCTGCAAGCGCTCCCGTTAGAGTTACATGGGATTTGGCCAATAAAAGTTTGCTTGTCACCACTTGCACCTCCGATAGGTGCTCTTTACTAAAGTGTATTCAGTGCGTATGATTTCGGTCTTGGACTTATTTGCCCCTTATCTTCTATTTGCGCATTCTCCAATACTTATTTTTACCTTGCCTAAATTCCCTTTTTGTGCATGGTCTCGTACTTAGGTTCATTCCACTTTCTGTGTCTACAGTGTGCGTGCATAACAACTTCTATGATACACATCGCCGATCCTTAAATGCGCATGACTTGGGACTTAGTTTATATTTGCTTATTCAATATTAGATGTTATTCCTGCAATAATTTCATATTTATAATCCTATTAGAGTATTATGAGCACTATATCGGGGAAAGAGGTGTCTAATTAATTATTGTATCAGACTTCTAGCAGTAATTTTACCAATAAATACCGTACATTGATTATACTTTTTATTTTTTTGTACATTTATGTACATTAATGTATAATTATACAGAATTCATCAATGGTTATTAAAATTCAATACTATTGATCATACTTTATTTTTATGTATAAAACCAAAGACAATAAAAAAATCTATAGTAATAATAATTGCTACACAAATGCATGATACCATACAAGGATCTTTTAATTTTGAGTAGTGTTTATAAGTATCAATTCTGTTGTTAGTGGTATTTCATTCTATCAATTATAATCAGTGTTATCCATGATTTATTACATTTTTAATATCTTATAGTTATATAGTAATATAAATGAATAAAAAAGATTAACCCACTAAATAATAACTATTAAATACCTATATAAATCATTAACTATTATCTCCCTACCATTGGTGCACTACTGTGATCAGTGTTTACCCTATCTATATTTATTAAAATCATGACAATAATCAATAATGTGAACTTTAATTAGTCTCCAATCATAAATTAAGTTATTCATTTTTTATATATATTTATTTTTAGAATTACTACTACGTTCCTTATCCTTTCTATTTTTGTACAGCCACCTTATTTAAGCTTTAAATTATCATGTTTAAGTTTATAATGGAAATACACTAATACATATGTATTACATGTCACTATATGGCACCTATCAGATTAACTATGGCCTATTACCCCCTATTATCGGGCTTACCATCTTATTATGATTAATGTACTCTATGGAGATATCATTACAGGGATGGTTGTTGTCTATCCCCTATCCCCTCTTCTTAAATAAATGCTGTAAATAAAAAACCTTTATTTAGATCTGCTGGACTCATTGTATTCAACCTATAAATCCAGCTAGCCTCACATTGCAATAATTTCCTGTCCAAATTACCACCTCTAGGTCCCAATTTCATCTTTTCCCCAGAAGTGTAATGCATTTGTATTTTTACCATGGACATATCTTATGTGTCTTGAAATGGGCATGTCCTTCTCTGTCTCTATTGTGCTCAGATGGCCTGAAATCCATCGCCTTAATTCTTGTGTCGTTTTTTCCGACATATAGTTTAGGGCATGGGCATGAAGCTACATATACCACCCCCTGAGATTTACAGTTTATGAATTGTCTGATCTCACACTCATTTTGGTCATTTGGATTTGTGAATTTTTTTATACGTGGAATGTATCTACAGAAAGAGCATTTTCCACAGGTTGCTGATCCCCGATATTTGTCTCTGCTATTTATTTCTCTAGTTCTCAGATCTTGAAGGAAACTATGTACCAATTTGTCCTTCAAATTCAGACCTCTTCGGTAAGTAATACTTGGATTTTGAGTAAGGACTGGTTCCAGTTCTCTGTCTGATCTTATAATATGCCAGTGTTTCTTAAGAATCCAGAATATTTCTCTGTTGTACCCATCAAAGGTACCAATATATCTGATTATGCCATTATCTTTTTTTATTGGGGTCTTTAGTAGTTCTTTTATTGGGGTCTTGAGAGTGTGCCAGGCAAAGTGCAGCAGAGCCTACCACAAGTGCAGTGAGGAGGATCCATGGTTGCAGTTGGGCCTTCTGGGAGGAGTACTAACTCTAAAATGTGTCAGAGTGTTAGACCATGACCTGGTCCTGTACTGTGGATCTGCCTTTGACTTATGTTGCTGATGGGGCCTGTTTGAATGATCTCTTGCTCCAGGAGTAAAAATAGCCCTGGACACTGCATGTGGTTAGAAACCACTTCCAGCACAGAGGTTGTATGGCGGCTGAGCATAGCCTGCCACCCTGGGTTAAAAGAGTAACCTGAGAATGTGACCAATCCAATCCTACTGAGCCCTGTGACATATGCTGTGAAGTGTGTATGTTCTGTGAGCAGCACCATGAACTGCCCTGTGGCCTGTGTAAATAGACTTTCCTGATGCACGAGGAAACTTATACTAACACTGTGTATCGGGGATAGAGACTGTCTTTGGATCCGGGCAACCATGCAGCTAAATTGTCAGGGGTGCTGGCCCCCCTCCTACATGACTAAATGTTTTCTTTTTTTCTACTAACTTTTCCTTTTTTGGTTTCTCTTCATAGGTGCTATATATGTATTCAATAGTGTAATGCTAAAGAATACTTTTCACCTCTAAAATGCACTACTAGAAAAAGAGAAAAGACCACCTGGAAAACTTAATACAATTGGCAAAGTATAATCTGCTAGTGGCAGTTGGTCAATAATCACACAACGGCAATATAGCCTGTCACTCTGACATGGTAATGGTAATACAGATAGAGGTTATCCTCCTGTGGTACTGTACAGTATGTCATTCCAAGCTCTTTCAACTTGGACCTATAGTTCAGCCTAGGTAGTTGTTGGCTGCTGTACATTGGAGATCCATCTCCCCATCCAATCCCAGACATTGGGTGAGATCTGATGATCAATCTGGACAGGGAACTACAGGAAACCATGAAGAGTTTATTGTGTAGTGTAGGCAGCGTGTGGGCAGAAGTTATTTTGGAACACTACTTTTCCTAATTGAGTCAAAAAAGGCAGTCACGACTGTTTCCACAATGTCCTGGACACACCGAGGGCTGGTCAATGTTCCCTCCATGAATACCAGTCAGGAAAGGCCATGGTAGCTAATGGATCAACACACCATGACACATGATGTTGTTCCTGTGTGTCTCCACACTATGCATGATGGCAGTAGGTGCTCTCCAGTCTTCCTGCAACCTTTGATGCTGCCATCGATGGCAAACAATAGTGTTCAGTGATGAAATCAAGTTCTACCATGGTATTATTGATGGCCGCATCAGAGCTCACAGGGGGGCTGGAGAGCACCTACTGCCATCATATACAGCATAATGTATAGACACACAGGACCAACACTAGGTGTCATTCTGTGGGGTGCCATTAGCTACCATGGCTGTCCTCATCTGGTATTTGTGGAGGGAATTGATTTTCACTCTGAGGCCTCATGCACACGACCGTTTTTTTTTTAAGGTCCGCAAAAACGGGGTCCGTAGGTCCGTGATCCGTCACCGTTTTTTCGTCCGTGGGTCTTCCTTGATTTTTGGAGGATCCACGTACACGAAAAATGAAGTCAAGTTTGCCATTCAAATGATAGGAAAAAACGGACACGGATCACGGACGTGGGTGACAATCTTGTGTGCATCCGTGATTTTTCACGGACCCATTGACTTGAATGGGTCCGTGAACCGTTGGCCGTGAAAAAAATAGGACAGGTCCTATTTTTTTCACGGCCAGGAAACACGGATCACGGATGCGGCTTCCAAACGGTGCATTTTCCGATTTTTCCACGGACCCATTGAAAGTCAATGGGCCCGCGAAAAAAAAACGGAAAACGGCACAACGACCACGGATGCACACAATGGTCGTGTGCATGAGGCCTTACATGCACTGCAATGTAACTGTATGTTGTTGTTGCAATGTAAGTGTATCTAGTGGGCTTGGAGACAATGATGAATAGCGACCATGCTATCTGAGCAGACAGAGGGAAGCGGCTTGCAGGGATTCGATCGGTTGCTATGATAGCCAGGGGTCTTACAAAGGCTCCCAGGGCTGTCATAACAAGGTGCCTGAAAAGCCCGGCCAGAGGCACAGCCTGACAGGCAACCTGTGAAAATCCAGTAGACTGTATATACTATACTACTGTAGTCTATGGTACGAGCGATCAGAAGATAGCCTATTCAAGTCCCCTAAAGTGACTAAAAATTACTGTAAAAAATGTTATTACAAAAATGTAAAAAAAAAGGCTAATTTGCTATTTTTTGGCTCCTGGAAGCTGGTGGAGTGAAAAAAAAAAAAAAAAAAGATGTGTCCTGAAAATGTTACTTAATGTGTATGACTACATTCTTTTTAGACATTTGGCCACTACAGCTGCAACAAATACCAATTAACATAGTGAATAGTGTTGTTATTCTTATTACACTATGAATGTATCATTATATGGACAGAATGCACAATATTCCCAATGTATTATTATTTATTTATTTATTCTATGAATTATACTGTTGATGAGAAAGCATAAATTAATCATACAAGCCTGATACAGAGCTGCATCATTGTTTCACTTCTGATGTGCTGATAACCTAAAGAGATGGATACACAGCTATTGAAGTCAGTGGAGCTGGAGCTATTGTAGTAATTCTGAGTGGCCATTTACAGTACATATTGCAGAATACTCTTGTCTCAGCTCAGGGGCGTAGCTAGAAATGACTGGGCCCCATAGCAAAAAAAAATATGGGCCCCCCTCCCGGATCTCCCACCCCCACATACCTATCGGACCTCCCACCCCTTCCAGAGCTCCCACCCAAACACCCCTCCAGGACCTCCCACCCAAACATCCCCCTAAGTGTCGTCCACAGATCCCCCCCCCTTCAGTGTCCTCCACAGATCCCCCCTTCAGTGTCCTCCACAGACCCCCCCTTCAGTGTCCTCCACAGATCCCCCCTTCAGTGTCCTTCACAGATCCCCCCTTCAGTGTCCTCCACAGATCCCCCCTTCAGTGTCCTCCACAGATCCCCCCTTCAGTGTCCTCCACAGATCCCCCTTTCAGTGTCCTCCACAGATCCCCCCTTCAGTGTCCTCCACAGACCCCCCCTTCAGTGTCCTCCACAGATCCCCCCTTCAGTGTCCTCCACAGATCCCCCCCTTCAGTGTCCTCCACAGATCCCCCCTTCAGTGTCCTCCACAGACCCCCCTTCAGTGTCCTCCACAGACCCCCCCCTTCAGTGTCCTCCACAGATCCCCCCTTCAGTGTCCTCCACAGATCTCCCCTTCAGTGTCCTCCACAGATCCCCCCTTCAGTGTCCTCCACAGATCCCCCCTTCAGTGTCCTCCACAGATCCCCCCTTCAGTGTCCTCCACAGATCTCCCCTTCAGTGTCCTCCACAGACCCCCCCTTCAGTGTCCTCCACAGACCCCCCCTTCAGTGTCCTCCACAGACCCCCCCTTCAGTGTCCTCCACAGATCCCCCCCTTCAGTGTCCTCCACAGACCCCCCCTTCAGTGTCCTCCACAGATCCCCCCCTTCAGTGTCCTCCACAGATCCCCCCTTCAGTGTCCTCCACAGATCCCCCCCCTTCAGTGTCCTCCACAGATCCCCCCCCTTCAGTGTCCTCCACAGATCCCCCCCTTCAGTGTCCTCCACAGATCCCCCCCCTTCAGTGTCCTCCACAGATCCCCCCCCTTCAGTGTCCTCCACAGATCCCCCCCCCTTCAGTGTCCTCCACAGATCCCCCCCCTTCAGTGTCCTCCACAGATCCCCCCCCCTTCAGTGTCCTCCACAGATCCCCCCCCTTCAGTGTCCTCCACAGATCCCCCCCCTTCAGTGTCCTCCACAGATCCCCCCCCTTCAGTGTCCTCCACAGATCCCACCCCCCCACCAAGAGCCGCTTCCTACCTAATTTATTAACTGCACTTACTTGCCTCTGTGGAAATTGAAGAGAAGCGCCGTAATCTCGCACAGGCGCACTGGCAGAGGCCAGGAAGACGGTGCATGCGCACTTCGATGCCTCTGCCAGTGCGCCTGTGCGAGATTACGGCGCTTCTCTTCAATTTCCACAGATGCAAGTGCAGTGCGGTCTGCGGCGCTGGTGCCAGCCTGGCTACACCTCCGCTACGCCCCGTTCCGGCCCCCTCCACCACGTCCGCCTACCTCATGTTCCGGCAGTGCCACTCACTGTCCTCTCCTGTCTCCTCCTTCCTTAGCTTCCGCCTTCCCCCCTGCCAGGCTCGAGCCGCGGACCGCCCGCGCCCCGCCCACTACACTTGGCGGGCGGTCGGGCCTGGCTGCTGGCTGCCTGTGTCAGACTCAGTGTAAATAAAAAAAAAAAAAGGATGCGGTCCGGACGGGCCCCCAGTGGCGTAGGGCCCCATAGCCACTGCTATGGTTGCTATGGCGATCCCTACGCCACTGCAGCGGGGGTAGATTTTGTACTCCAGGACAGGTTTAAAGACACGGACTGGAGCATGTTTGCCTCTCAGGCCACCTGTGGTTCTCACACTAACATCACACTCGTGTTTTGTGCGGATCCGTCATGGACGGATCCGTTCAGAAAATACAACCGTCTGCATCCGTTCTGAACGGATCCGTTTGTATTATCTGTAACATAGCCAAGACGGATCCGTCTTGAATACCATTGAAAGTCAATGGAGGACGGATCCGTTTTCTATTGTGCCAGATTGTGTCAGTGAAAAAAGGATCCGCTCAGAATGCATCAGTTTGCATCAGTTCAGTCTCCATTCCGCGTTGGAGACAGACAGCAAAACGCTGCTTGCTTGGTGTCCGTCTGATGAAACTGAGCTAACTGGATCCGTCCTGGCACACAATGTAAGTCAATAGGGACGGATCAGTTTGGCTCAGTTTCATCAGACGGACACCTAAACGCTGCAAGCAGCACACTGTGGCCCCGCCCCCCTCCTGTCTTGTATTAACCTGCCTCATTGCATGAAGTTGATTCTCCCGGCCAGGCTGCAGGCATGTTCTCTTTTCACACTGGCCAATCAGCACAAGTCAGCAGCACAAAGAGGCAGCTGCTGATTGGCCAGTGTTTGCAGGCAGCAGGAGCGGGCGCCGCTTAAACCCATTCATTCTCTGACCTGACCGTGCACCGAGCTCAGCCCCAGCCTGAAGGTCTGCCTGCCTGCCCGCCCACTCCTGACCGGACACGGAGTCCCGGACGGTGGTCACCTTCTATTGATTGGTTGGTGTGCCGTTTGTTGTTCTGTATGGGAACGGGAAGGGATAGATTAAGGCAGCATTGCCTGCCACTGCCAGGCAGCAAGAGAACTCATAGGGAGGAGGGCTCATAGAGGACAGTCTGCTTTCCTCCTACTCTGTCCTGTATTAGCCCCCCCCCCCCCAAGTCCTCTATGAGCCCCCCAACCCCTAATGCCCCCCAACCCCTAATGCCCCCCAAACTGCCCAGGGCCAGGGGGGAGAGGAGTAGAAGGAAAGCACACTGTCACACTGAGCATTTTGGGGGGCATTAAGGCTTTGGGGGGCTCATAGAGGACAGTCTACTTTCCTCCTACTCTGTCCTGTATGAGCCTCCCCCCCTGAATCCTCTATGAGCCCCCCTAATTCCCCCATTACCCCAAAATGCCCAGGGGGGGGGGAGTAGGGGGAAAGCACTCTGTTCTGAGTCTCCCCCCCAGTCCTCTATGAGCCTCCCAACCCCTAATGCCCCCATTACTCCAAAATGTCCAGGGGGGGGGGGGGGGAGTATGAGGAAAGCACACTGTCCTCTATGAGCCTCCACCCCCCCTCCTGAGTCCTCTATGAGCCCCCCAAACCCTGATGCCCCCCAAAATGCCCAGGGGGGAGAGGAGTAGAAGGAAAGCTCTCCTACTCCTTCTCCCCGGGCATTTTGGGGGGCATTAGGGATTCTTTAATGGGGTATGGCATGGGAGGAGCCAGGGCAGGAGGTGGGGCGGGCCAGGGGTGGGTAGTGGGCGGGGTTAAGGGGCCCAATTCAGATGCTTGCTATGGGGCCCAGTGATTTCTATGTACGCCCCTGCTTCTACGCTAGTTTTGACAATAAGTTTTGTTTGTTAAGGACAATAAGGAAAAGTTTGCCAAAACCCTACCTCCCTGGGATGACTGCCATACCCTCACTCTCACCATCATAGATGTCCATAACGCACTGAGCAGTATCAACGCTCGCAAGGCTGCTGGCTCTGATGGCATTCCTGGACGTGTGCTTTGAGCATGTACTGAGCAGCTTGCAGGGGTCATCACTGACATCTTTAACCTGTCGCTTGCCCAGGCAGTAGTACCAGCGTGCTTCAAGACCACCTCTATTGTGCCAGTGCCAAAATGTCACCAATCACCAATGTGCCTAAACGACTATTGCCCTGTAGCACTCACGCCTATAGTTATGAAGTGCTGGTGAGCGGCTGGTCCTGGCACATCTAAAGTTATGCTTGCCCCCCACTCTGGATCCTCACCAATTTGCCTATCGAAGTAATAGGAGTACAGAGGATGCTGTATCTACAGTGCTTCACTGTGTACTCTCACATCTGGATAACAAGAAAACTTATGCAAAAATGCTGTTTGTTGATTTCAGCTCAGCATTCAATAAAGTCATTCCCTCCAAGTTGATCACTAAACTTGTGGATCTTGGAATCAGCAACCCTATCTGTAACTGGATCATGGACCTTTTGACCAACAGACCCCAGCATGTTAGGTGAGGAAATAAATGTTCCTCCACCATCACACTCAACACTGGCACTCCACAGGGCTGCGTGCTGAGCCCATGCCTCTTCTTCCTTTTCACCTGTGACTGCAGGCCTAGGTATAGATCCAATTCCATCATCAAGTTTGAAGATGACACAGCTTTATCTCTTCCCTATAGTCAGACTCATCATTGTCAGTGATGAGACCAATCACCATGGATTGGTCTCATCACTGACAATGATGAGTCTGATTATAGGGAAGAGGTAAAGCACCTAGCTGTGGGGTGCACTGACAATAACCTGCTCCTGAATACCAGCAAAACAAAAGAGCTCATTGTGGACTTCAGGAAGGAGAAGAGAGACATAAATGGCACAGCTGTTGAACGGGTTTCCAGCTTTAAGTTCCTGGGGACCTACATCTCTGAGAATCTGTCCTGGTCAACCAACATCTCTAGCCTGGTCGAGAAGGCACATCAGCTCCTCTTTTTTTGAGGACACCGAAGAAAAACCTCCTGTCTGCTGACATACTGGGTAACTTTTATCGCTGACCGATAGAGAGCATCCTGACCAACTGTGTTACAGTCTGGTATGGGAATTGCTCTGTTGCGGCGGGTGGTGAAAACCGCCCAACACATCACAGGGACTCCACTTCCTACTATTGAGGATATTCAAAAGAAGAGATGTCTACGTCGGGCATCATTCTTATGGACTCTTCTCATCCTGTCAATAAACTCTTCCAGTTACTACCTTCAAGAAGGCGCTACAGGAACCTTCAGACTAAAACCAGCAGGTTTAGGAATAGTTTCCTTCTCACAGCTGTCACCCTACTGAACTCAGTCCCACGCTGAACCCTTTCATCCATACTCGCTTAACCCTCTACACTCCTCCTCCCTTCATCCCTTCCTATGATCATGTTGTGGAAATTTTATTATGCAGACATTTTCTCTTAGGATGTGTGTGTTTTTATAGATTGTCATCTGTCTCCCTGTGTTGGATTTGGCCAAAGAACGCTCTAGCAGAGGGTACTTGGGTTGAATCGGTACCAGTGGTAAAACCGTCAGTATGAAAACCTTCTCATGGGCTTGGAGACGTGTTCTCAGTGTGTAGGGGGGCGTTTGCCGGTTTGTGAGCACTAAGTGCAATGCACTGGGCTTCTTCCCTTCAAATTATACACATTAGAGAAGTAAAGTCTGCATAATGAGAGATACATATTATACCTCTGCTGTGGCTTTGCTATCCCTTTCTGGATACATATCTGCTTTTAAGACATGCATATCTGCCTTGTCGGTATACTCGTACAATATACTGACAATAGCCGTAGCAATGTCTCACAGATAATCTCAAGCCTATAAGAACCAGTAGAATGATCTTCATTAGATACTGGTCACTTTTGAATGGGATCCATTCTGGCAGTATTGAATGGGATCCATGCTGACAGTGATGGGGGTGGGCAGCCACCTGACTGGTCAGATAATGGACATGACTCATCCGTCCTTATACAGGGATGGGGTGTGTGCATTGTCTCTCCAGCCACATTGATGCTCTTCCCTGTCCTTTGACATGTCATCACTTCCTGTATTTCATCACTTCCTGTATCCTTGTCTTGGGCCAGCCCCTTTTACACCTTTTGTGAGTAAATAAAAGAAACAGACTGGGCAGGGAGGAGAGGAGTGCTCAGCAAGAATTCAAGCAAGATGGTAACACCTGGGTCTGCCTCTGACTGTGGTTGAGCGAAAGTGGATTTACCTATTTCTTTACACAAAGTTTGATGCGAGCAGATTACAACTATTAATATTTCTACAACAATCATGACTGTCATTCATTCATTCTCAACGTTCACGTATGTTCATATTGGTTACTGCTATAGTTGGGATACTGTCATAGCATAAGTCTCTGTTATAGCACGTACTTACACTGTTCACTATTATAGTCTGTTCACAGCGCTACTCTTCCACTTCTGGAGCTATATTCATAGCATTCTGCAGATCTGTTTACTATACATATGTAAATTTGTATATACGTAGCACATCTGTATACTTGTTCAAAGTACATCTGTATACTTGTTCATGGAACATCTCTGTATTCGCCGTCTGTATAGCAATAGAACAGTTTATCTGTATATATGTATATATCAGTACATCTGTATATTTGTCCATAGTAAATCTGTATATTTGCTCTCTCTATATAGCAATATAAACACCTGTATACTTAACTTATTTGTACATAATCTGTACATAACTATTCCTATTTTCTACACTATCCTTATCTGTATATAACTTGTTTTTATTGCACTGTTTCCCTTTGCACTTCTGATTAGATGGAGACTGCCAATTTCAACAGCAGTAACCACATCCAAATTCAATTCAATGTACTGTATATTCAAACTAAATAGGGCAAAAAGAGGACCTGTCGGCTCTCCTAACAAGTTTGTTTTAGTAACTACTTCTGGAGCATCTATTCTTAGGTAGGTGGTGTAAAAATTGGTGAAACATCTCTAGACATATTTAAAGATTCAACAAATTTATTAGTATTGCGTGATATTTTGATACATTTGTTGTAAATAATAGCAACATTGCATCCAGAAAAAGTGAAAAAATACAGCACAAATACTGCCTTATAAGTCCAAAAAGCAAATGTTACTTGTGATGGGCTGTGCAGTGAAGTCCCAAAACAACACCCGCTCTCTGACATCACTTCCTGTTCTGCAGCTATTAGCTCAAGTTGTACCTCACAGACCTCCTGATCTGTCCAGCCCCTGCACATAGCACTGTTAATACTGAGATTTTCTCCTTCTCTTCAGGTAATTTCATTTGCTTTCTGGTTCAAATACAGTAGGTAAAACATTTGCAGTATTAATGTTATCTGCAGCGTGAAGGCAGGCGGTGAAGAGAAAAGGAAATCTGTAAGGTTCAACTTCATCCAATAGGTGCGGAGCAGGAAGTGATGTCAGGGGTTGCTTTGGCAATTTCCCCTGTGCAGCCATTTTGTTATTTCCTGTGGTTCTGAGGACTCATAATATACAGAGTACCTTGAAAAATTTTAAAGGGGTTTCCCAGACTTCGATATTGATGGATTATCCTTAGAATAGATAATATCAGATAGGTGGGGGCTCAACACCCAGGCAACGATCAACTGCTAGCCACCATTGGGGATGTAGACAGCTCCCATTCACTAGACTGTGAGAGCCCACGGCTCCATAAACTCTCGTAGTTTTGGTAGCCATGGCTTCTACTAGAAGTTTATCAATAGGGTTGCCAGGTGTCAGACCTCCTCTGATCTTATATTGATGACCTATCCTAAGGAATGATATAATATTAAAGGCCTGGAATAACCCATGAAGGGACCAGAGTGAAAGGAATAACAACCTTGATAGGATCAATAAGTTCATTTCACTAATTTTAAAATTATTACTGTAATAACAGTTTCTAATACATTAAAAGGAGATTACAAGCCACCTCATGATGCTGTGTAATTGTATGATCTAAAATGACTCCTGCATAGCTATTCCTATCCATCAATATGCATAGAAGTGGAAAGTAGAAGAGGAAGTCTGTACTTTTCCTTATTACCCTAAGTATTATGCCAGTACAATGGAATAGGTCAACCTAATTACTGAGCTAATGTGCAGAACCAAATTAAAAGTTAAATGGAGGGAATTAGAATAACCTTTGATGGTTGTAATTCATTAATATCTGGCAGTGCTGACGACTGGCCATGTGGATGGCTAAGTTGCTATGACAACTATCAAGAGGATATGCATTTATGAAGTAGAGAATGGGTCAGGGTAATGCATTTGTCATTGGATAACCAGTTTTTAAGAGATTGTTACTTCACATATCAGCAGTGGAGGGTCACATATTTACTATATCTACAATGGTAATCACTGCATAACTTGGCAAGATTTTTTGAAAGATGTAGGGATTGGCATTTCCTGACAGTGCACACTGATTTTGATCATTTTTCAATGCTAAATACCATACCTTTTCATTAAATGATTCCCCCCCCTCTATTTTCTATATTTGTAGATTCACACTGAAGACGTGAAAATGACAAAAAGACACATATGAGATTAAGTATTAAACAAAACAGTGCTAAACAAACCAGAATATGTTGTTTGCCCCCTTTTTGCTTTGACAACAGCGTTGAACACTCTTGGCATTCTGTCAATCAGTTTAATGAGGTAGTCACCTGGAATAGTTTTTAATTGACAGGTATGACTGAGTTAATTTGTAGAATTTCTTGCCTTCATAATGAGTTGAAATCAGTTGTGTTGTGGAGAAGTAGAATTTTTATTCCACTACTGTTCTATTCCATATTATGACAGATATCATTCAAGTAATTAAAAAGAAATGCCAGTCCATCATTACTTTAAGATATAAAGGTCAGTCAATACAGAACATTTTCAGAACTTTGAAGGTATACTCAAGTGGAGTCAACTGCTTCAGGAAAGGAAGACCAGGAGTTATGTCTGCTGCAGAGAAAACGTTCATTAGAATTACCATCATCAGAAACTGCAAATTAACAGCATCTCAAATAAGAACCTACATAAATGCTTTACAGAAATCAAGTACCAGACACATCTCAAAGTCAACTGTTCAGAGGAGACTGGGAAAATTTATGGTCGAATTGCTGCAAAGAAGACACTACTGAGGAACAAGAAGAAGATCAGAATTGCTAGGGCCAAGAAACAATGAATCTGTGGAAATCTGCACTTTGGTTTGATTACTCAAAATTTAAGATTTTTTATTCCAACCGCCATGTCTTTATGAGATGTGCTCTAGGATATCAGCCATATCCTCTTTCTCCTCCTCACTGTCTTGATTTTGGCTGTAAGACAAGTGGTTGTAGAAGCAGCCACCTTATGCCTTTTTAGTTTAGTAGGACACAAATTTAGTTAAGCCTCACCCATTGCGTAAGCCCTCCCATTGGTCTCCAGCCAAAGATGGAACAGATCGGCAGGAGCTTAAAGGGGTAGGGTTGTCCTCAGTGGTGGGATCCCTACTGCTGCAGCCTGCATACCATGGCATGGCTTCTTTTTTTTTTTTTTTTTTTTTTATACATGAAGCTAGCCTATAACCCCACCCAATCCCTGTCCACAAATGCTAAATCCCACCCAGTCCCTATGTGCTCCTGATGAGTCTGTTCACAGTATTGATGGCTCCTTAGTGCCCCCAACAGTAAAGAATACCCCTAAGTCTCCTTTCACAGATTTAACTTAGTGTTCCCCTACACAGATGCTCTCTTAGTGCCACAGTGACCCTAATGGAGTCCTCTTAGTTTCCCTTACACAGCATAATGCCTGCTTAGTGCATTCCCATACTGTATGATGCCCCTTAGCCCATCCTCACACAGTATGATCCCACTTAAGTGCCCCCCATAGAATATAATACCCCTTTACTTCCTGCCCACACAATTTCATGCCCATACATTTCCCCACACAGTACTATGCCCCTCACACAGTATGGATGCCCCCTTAAGTGCCCCCCAAACAACATCATGCTCCTTTAGTACCAAAATCCATTTCTGAAACTGTTTAAATACCACTGCAACCTTATAGTCGTAACTGGAATTTTTACAATGCCCTCTCCAGGTTTGTGAGTAGGGGTTGACCCTGGCACATTTATAATTATTTACGACAGAAACTCTTATAAATAATGACTAAAATCTACAACAGCCCCAAGATGCTGTAGATTTCAGTCTGGTGCATGGACTGCCAGAGAATGCATTTAATTTATGATGAGACCTACGCCAGTCTTGATAAATCCAGGCCATAGTGCGGTAGCACCCATAGATGACTTTTACATCTGCTGTTGGTGGTAAAATCATTCCAAGTTGTAGTTTCTTTTTATCAACTATTTCAGTTCTAAGTTTAAGAATAATTTTCTCTACAACAGATAATATGACCTTCTGTTTCTATTACATCTACGTATTTAAGGTGTTGTGGATCTTTACCATATTCCCTCACACATCTAAATTCAAGAAAAATACAGTTCGTGTATACACTCAAAATTCAGCAGAGGGCAGTATAGTCTTATACTGTCTCACATAAAGCAAAATCCCACAAGGGGAATGTATACTATACTCTTTCACACAACATACCTTCGTTAAAATGCTCATTTATATTTTATAACTAATATTTTATTGAAAAGTTGAACACTAACGCATGAATGGAGGTGATGGAGCTCACTAAAGTGTTGACTGGAGGAAAATAATTGATGGCAGTTTTAAATACATTAAAACATCACAATTACCCGAATAAACAGAGGGAAAAGGTCACATTATATTTTAGCATGCTTGGTTATTGGCAGCATTAGGAAACATGTATTTTCATAGCTATATCATTTGGTTGTGAAGAAAAATAAAATTCAATTAGCAAATGTCGAACTTGTATATAGACTATGGGGTACATTTATTAAGACCAGCGTTTTAGACGCCAGTCTTAAAAAAGCCCTAAGCTGGCGGAGAATCAGCGAAGTCATGAAGAGGCACAGGCCTCTCCATAACTTCTGCACATCCAGCACCAGCCTAAATGTAAGACAGCTTCCGAGCTGTCTTACATTTAGACCATTTTCTACGACTAAAACAGGTGTAGAAAATGGTGAATGAGACAGGCCTGCCGAACCGCCCCTTCCCCGCCCACGCCAGAACCACAATATTAGACCTGGCGTGAGTGGGGCGAAGTTGCAGATAGCGGCGCAACTAACCATTGTGCCACCATCTACACCTGAAATACTAATGTATTTCAATATAATAAGTGACCCCCTATATATTTAGCAGAATTAGAACAACTATGACCAATTTAAACTACAGGTAAAGTTTCTTAACATAATAATACTATCATGGAAATTCAACGCACTGTAAATGTGATTTTATCCCAAGGATTATTGTGCAAATCAAAATATTCTATATTAATCTTATGTGTGTGGCAATAGTATGGGCACAGATATTGTAATTATCACAGTTTGTAATATAACCTGCACAGGTAAACTGTGCAGGGGTGTGTGGTATTCCTGCTCAGATAGGGTCTCTGTTGCCAAATTCTCTGTAACGCCTTTAGAGATGGCTTAGGTAGAGATTAAATTAACATTCATTGCACAGGAAACAGCTCTGGTAGACATTCCTGCAGTCAGCATGCCAATTGCACGCTCCCTCAAACGTTGTGACATCTGTGGCATTCTGCTGTGTGATCAAACTGCACATTTCAGAGCGGCCTTGTATTGTGGGCAGTCTAAGGCACACCTGTGCAATATTCATGCTGTCTAATCAGCACCTTGATATGCCACACCTGTGAGGTGGGATAGATTATCTCGGCAAAGGAGAAGTGCTCACTAACACAGATTTAGACAGATTTGTGAACAATATTTGAGAGTAACGGGTCTTTTGTGTATGTAGAAAATGTTTCAGATCTTTGAGTTCAACTCATGCAAAATGGGAGCAAAACCGAAAGTGGTGCGTTTATATTTTTGTTCAGTGTACATACCCACTGTATCATAAGTATCTTTATACACTTTGGGGCAGGTCTAGCATACTCTTTGCGGCACTTTTATGGCATGAAAAAAATTGCAAATAACACCATATTCACAGTAAAATTTGTAGTCAGTACATAAAATTAAGCACACTGCCTAGCGATCTCCATAGACAAAAATAACAGAATTGGTTGCAGTGAAAATCTCTGTGGTAGGAACAGTTTGAGTTCTCCTTCTGTTTCGTCATCTCCGAGTCCTACCCATTAATTTGTTGTTGGGGTAGTTGCTTGGCAAGTGCCTCATAGCTGAGTATTAGTGAGGTCATATGACTAATGATTGGCATCTCTGACTCATTTGGAGAGACTTACTTGATTGGTTTCTTGTAGGTTGCTGCTGGTGACAATATATTCCATGTACGTTTAAGCCAGTAATTCTTTAAGCTTTCAGTCTCTTGATCTAAACTAGTTTATACTCAGAATAACAAAAAAAAAAAAAAAAACATGCACTTTAGTAAATGAGAATCATGTTGAATAATAATGGACTTGGATCCGCTGTAGATCTCCTCCAGTGATGTCGTTTTTTATCTCCTGCACTTTGTTTTAATCATGTCTGTATTTAATTATGCAAACATATTGTGATTTTTGTAATAAAGAATTTGATTAGTATAAGCGGTCTGGCATTTTTCGGTGTAGGTTTATATAGTTTATACTCAGGGCCGGTGCAAGGATTTTTGCCGCCCTAGGCAAAGATCCATTTTGCCTCCCCCTCATGTCACTCACTCACTGACAGACACACACACTGACAGACAGACACGCACTCAGACACTCACTGAATGACGTGCACAGAAACTCACTGACAGACATACTCACTGACAGACACACATACACTTACTGACAGACAGACACACATACACTCACTGACAGACAGACCCACACTCACTCACTGACAGACATACACCTACCCACTGAAACACACACACAGAAACTCACAGACAGACACTCACTCACTAGCAGACAAACACACACACATATACTCACTGACAAACATACACACACTTACTGACCGACAGACATCTACACTCACTGACATACACTCACTCACTGACATACACTCACTCACTGACATACACACACAGACACACATACATTTACTGACAGAAAGACAGACATACATACACTCACTCACTGACATAAATACACAGGCAGACACTCACTCAGTCAAACACTTAAACACTCACCTCCCTGGGGTCCAGTGTGGTGCAGCTCCTCAGTCCTCCAGCGCGCCGTTTAGTATGCCGGGGATGGAATGACGTCATATTCCGGCATCACAGAGGGCGCACGAGGGAGGAGTGTGGAGCTGCTAGAACAGCCTCCCTTGCCGCCCGCCTCCTCTCCTCCGGTAATTTACTGGCAGAGCAGGCACCTGCGATCAGGGTAATCAGATGCCTGCTGCTCTGCCATATTTAAGAAGGACCTCCATTTCCTGGCCCCCCTGTAATGGCGCTGGGGGCGGCTCAAGAGCCGCTCGCCCAGGGCTGCAGCTCCAGTCAGGGGGAGCCCACCAGGCCGGCGCCCTAGGCGAATGCCTAGTTCGCCTAATGGTTGCAACGGCCCTGTTTATACTCCTAGTGCAGTGGTGTTTGATTTGAATGGTTGGTTCTAGTTCCAGTTCACATTTCTTGTGCTCAACTGGCTTGTTTCTAGTTTCCCTGTAGGAATCTGTTTCTTGTCTAGTTGATGGTCTTCAGATATGGTTAGTTTGGTCTTCTGATCTCTGGTTTCTAGTGTCCTACTATCTGTTCATGTTAGGCTTGGTATTGCATATTAGGGATTATTCCATTAGGGATATCTGACAGTGAAAGTCAGTGGTGTCTGGTGTTCAGCTTTTAGGGTCAGAGATAATTAGATAGTTACATAGTTGTTAAGGTTGGAAAAAGACAAAAGTCCATCAAGTCCAGGAGAAGTTTCAGGGAAAGCTAGGGTGAAGCCAGCGTTCGGATGTCCGCCTGGCCGTGCGGAGGCAAACGGATCCGTCCAGACTTACAATGTAAGTCAATGGGGACGGATCTGTTTGAAGTTGACACAATACGGATCCGTCCCCCATTGACTTTTAATGTAAAGTCTGGACGGATCCGTCTGAGCAACTTTTCACACTTAGAATTTTTTCTAAACTATAATGCAGACAGATCCGTTCTGAACGGATCCCATCGTCTGCATTATAGGAGCGGATCCGTCTGTGCAGACACCAGACGGTTCCGCTCTGAACGCAAGTGTGAAAGTAGCCTAATATTGCAAAATTCCTATTAATATAAGGGAATTATCCCTCACTATAATTCTACCTCAATATTAATAGGTGCAAAAAGACCATAAGTATCGATAGCTGCCTGAATTGTAGACAAATGACAAGCAGGTGCGCTTTTAGAATAACAAAAGTACACACACTGAATAACACCTAGATATATACAGTATATCTGATGTCAATAGGCACACATGCTTATCTCCCCAATTCTGCAGCATAAATGCACTTGTTGCCCTTATAAGTCCATCTATGAATATAGGACTACATCTACAAACGTCCCTACATTTACACCAGGCAGTTCCTAAGAGATATCATGTAGTTTTGGCCATAAGTAAATATATATTATTACATTTTAATTTTTACTGACAAGTGACGTACTATTATTACACTGGTGGCGAACCTGTGGCACGGTTGCCAGAGGCGGCACTCGGAGCCCTCTCTGTGTGCACCGGCACACTAGAAAAAGTCTATGGCGTACCAATATGACTTGTAATTTCCCTGCCATTCATCATCGAGGCCCTTGCTGGGTTTCCTAGGCAACCTGTTAGCAGGGATGGGCAAAATGCGGCTCGCCAGCTATAGCAAAATTACAACTCCCAGCATGCAAAGGCTGTCAACAGTTAACAGCCTACAGCAGGGCATGGAGGGAATTGTAGTTTTTCAACTGCTGTAGAGCCACAGTTTGACCATCTCTGTGTTAGTGGATTAGGCAATGCATTACAATACAAAAGTTTAGTAATGCATTGAAAAGAGGTTCAGACCCCCAAAAGTTGAAGTTCCAAAGTTCCAATAGTGGGACAGAAATAAATGCTTAAAAAAAGGCCAATACATTTTTTTTTTATAAAACAAACTAAAATGAAAAATAAAATAAAAATTGTGGTAATATAAGTAGACTTATTAGGTATCGCCACGTCCATGAAAACCTGATCTAAAGTACTAGACTATCTAAATAGAAATCAATCAGAGAGCCCTGAGGAATTAATGCTCTGATCTCTGGCGCCATTCCTCTCTCGTGTGCCAGAAGTGCATCAGCCCGTGTTCATGTCTACCATAAACACGATCCTTGATATCTTCTCATGGCCCCAAGACCCCACAGAATTGGTACATATAGAACAATACAAATGGAGAGTAATTGGAACACCATGGGTTCCAGTAAGCACCCCTGGGCCTTATCCCTCTGTGTCCAGATGCCCTGCTACTTCCCCACCACTATACAGGCATGATTGGCCAGCAGCTCTTATACTGGCCAGATACACCAACGTGAACATGAAGAGGGACGGGCAACCTCCACAGGGCCTGCAGGCCAATTTACTAGGGATTTTTTTTACTTGCAAAATTCTATTTTTGTTTTATATATGCCTATTTTCAGACATAAAGCTTATTTTAGTTCTAACGTATTTGTGCAATGTATTTTTTAAAAAGGTTTGTGAAACCTCTCATTTTTGGAATACAGTTAGGAGCCTCTATTAAGCCTCTTTCGCACAAGTGGATGCCATGCGAGTAATCTGATGTGTGAAAGAGTGCGATACCCCGTTCTGTGTGGAAGCATGGTGATGTCAACACAGGTCCTGCAGAATGAATATAGCATATAGCACATAGTACCTGGATATGGTCCCAGTATATGATAGGTATGTATCCACCGGGTGACACCAATACCTATTACATACTGGGACCATATCATGATGATATGCCCCCATCTCATACATGAGCTGAAGTACTGATTTTTATTAGAATCATTTCATGGCAATGGTTGATAGTAATGAGGTATTAGAGGGTATCTAATGGCAAAATCTAATTTCAGTTTTTAATGTGTAGACAAAATAGTTTTTAAAATTTAGATTAGAAAACTAAAAAATTCTGTAGAGAATAAAATTTGAATTTGGCATTAAAAGATACCCCAGCAGGCAAGCCCGCGTCAAGGGTCCTGATTCTCTTGCAAGTCCCTACTCTAACAATAACAACTTGGAAACTAACTAAACTAAACTAACTGATCAATATTGTTCTGAGTCAATATTCATTTAGTGCCTGCCATGAATTGCTTCTAACTGCCATGACAATGTGCCCTCTGTACTGATAAATTAGTCAGCATAAAAATAACGAATATACAGGCCTGATGATCCGCATCTTCCATGCAGCGTCTGGTAAAGGCCAAACGATGAATAGGTCATGTATTGGTCCAGGTCTGCATCGAAAAAGGAGCATCGTACATCCTGCTGAAATTGTGAAGAAGAACACACGCTTGAATCACTAGGGTAGCATTCTCAGGATCCATTTGTATAGCTGACATAAAGACCCTCCACTTATTGGAAACTATTCTAAAAGCACACTCAACATAACGACTTACACGAGTCAGCCTATAGTTGAAGACAGACCTCCTTTCATCTAAATCACGTCTTGGGAAGGGCCACATCACATGTGGTGTCAGTGCAAAACCTTCATCAGCCACAATGACAAAAGAAGCCGGACGTCTAGCTGATCCAGGCAGTCTTCTTGGCTGTGGCAGGTAGAGTTGGTTGGACTGAAGCCGTTCACCCATTCTGGAACCACAAAATATTCATGCATCAGAAGTGCTCCCAGATGTCGACAATTATAAACTTGTAGTCACTGTCAACCAAGGCCAACAAGACCACAGAAAAATATTGCTTATAATTGAAGAATTAGAAAGCCGGCTTCATTACACGTACAGTGCTGCCCCTAATTATTCATACCCCTAGCAAATTTCGACTTAAAGTTACTTTTATTAAACCAGCATAATAAGTCGATGTACAAGAGACATTATTGTGGGGAAAAAAATGTCTCAGCTTTTATTTACATTTCAGCAAAAATACAAGATGTTCCGCAGGACGTGGTCGGAAGCCAAAAGTGACACCTGTGATGGCCAGGAGGATAGTTAGAGAGGTGAAAAAGAATCCAAGGATCACCACCAAGGCCATCCTGGTGAATCTGGGTCTGCTGGTGGCAATGTCTCAAGGCAAACAATCCAACGGACACTGCACACTGCTGGGTTCCACTTCTCCAGATAAGGCACACACAAGCTCACTTGGCCTTTGCAACAGCTCATCTGGACAAAGAAGAAGACTTCTGGTCTTCTGTGTTATGGTCAGATGAAACAAAAATTTAATTGTTTGGTCACAATGATGTTTCCTTCATTTGGCAGTAAAAAAGGAAAGGAGAAGCCTTCAACCCAAAGAACACCATCCCCACTGTCAAACATGGTGGTGGGAACCTAATGCTTTGGGGGTGTTTTTTAGCCAATGGACCAGGGAACCTAATCACAGAAAACAGGACCATGAAAAAAGAGCAATACATGAGGATTCTCAATGACAACATCAGGCAGTCTGCAGAGGAACTTGGCCTTGGGCACCAGTGGACATTTCAGCATGACAATGACCCAAAACACACAGCAAAAGTGGTGAAGAAATGGTTAGCAGACAACAACATAAATACCTGTGGAGACATGCAAAAAGCTGGTCTGCAATTATAGGAAGCGTTTGATTGCTGTAATAGCCAATAAAGGATTTTCTATTGATTATTAAGAAGGGTATGAATAATTTTGGACTGGACACTTTTTGCTCAAATGTAAATAAAAGCTGAGAAATGTGTTTTTTTTCCACAATAATGCCTCTATGTCATTTCCCGTCAAAAAATTACCTGGTTGAATAAAAGTAACTTTAAGTCAAAATTTGCCAGGGGTATGAATAATTATGGGCAGTACTGTATGTGCTTTCCATCCAGCGCCCCAAAACAGTTTGGAAACTGTGCGCATTGTTCAAATCCCTGAGCAATATGTAGCCAATCTTGCACTGTTGCCAGGAATCTGGTAAAAAAAAAAAGGTTTAAATTAACTCATACATATATGAGGGAGGTGGAAAAAAATAAAAGTGTACATACTTTAGAATATTGGTATTTACCTCAAGGTGACGATTAGCCTTTCTTCAGGTGATATGCTGCGCCTCATATTAGTGTTCTGGAAGATGAGACCAGGACGAAGAGACTCCAGCAGACGGTCAAAGGTGGACACCGACATCCGGCAAAATAAATGAAATTTCTCCGGGTGTTGCCTCAAGTCGGCGTACAAAGTATGAAAGTGGCCCTTCCTGCACCGTTGTGAGACAATGGGGTGAACCCAAAGGCGCTTCATATTTGGTTCCTCATCCAACATTAGTGACTGCTGTCTGTATCGCTGAAAGAGAAGCCAGTACAGGCGAACTGTATCCGCACGTGTTTTGGGCATGCTGAACCAACAAAATTCGCCAGAAAGCTATGCATGCAAAACTGAGGATTCTAACAAAGCACACTACGCTCTAAAAGCAGTAGAAAATGGCGCCTGAGCGATCATGTGACCTTGTTATGTGAGTTTGAATAGGGTTGGACATTTAAATTTGTCAATTTTAACCCTTCCGTTTATTTTTTTGCGGACCGTGAAAAACGGATGACACACGGTACACACGGATTCGTGATTTGCGGACCGCAAAAACAACACGGTCATGTGAATGCTCCCTTACCAGGACTTCTCTCACACAGTATTTTTATAATGCTTGAGAAAAGTCCTGGTAAGAGGACTGAAACGTCACATTGGTGATTAGAGAACACGACCTTTGAACAACTTTTGGGAGCAGCGTGGAATTTTCTTTTCTAGATAGATAGATAGATAGATAATGAGATTATAGATATATAGATAGAAGATAGATAAATATAAGATAGATAGATATAAGATAGGTAGATACGGATGTAGAAAGATATGAGATAGATTACATTATATTTAGACAATTGTGTTCCAGGCAGCAAATAGTTTTAAAAAAAAACAACTACAGTGTGTGTGTATGTGTCCTGTATATTCTCTGCAGGCTTGCTCCCCTCCTGTACCTATCAGGTTATGCCTGCCAGTAGCCCTGGTCATTTATTGTAGCACAGAGAGGAGAGAGGGGCCGGATAGAGGGTGACATTCTGAACTCACCAGTAAACCACAGGAGCAGAGGAGGCCATTACCTTCACAGTGCAGGGCCTCCGATGAGAGAGAGGAAGGGGGCGGGGCCAAGGTCTGCCTGACGGCTGTGGAGCCGGTGCTCTGGATGCAGCACCCAGCTCCTCGCTGCAGCATAAGAACCCTGCGGGCTACAGGGGGCAGGAGACCAGGAGCCAGCGCCCCATGCTGTGCTGTCTGTGCTCTTCACAGGTGCGGCAACCAGCTCTCTTTCACTTCTGTCTGGGCAGCTCAGCAGGGGGCCCAATTTAGGGATGGGGGCTCTGGGCAATTTCCCTGTTTGCCCCCCACCCCCTGCTAACGCCGGCCCTGTCTTTAAAGCACAATTAATAATACCGACCTAATGCAGGCATGCATCCACCTTGCACAGACCTCAACGTGTGTTTCACCATAGTTAACTCTGGAAGTGCTAAGTAAAGGGTCTGTGGGTTTTTTCTAATGACAATAATCATCATGATTACAGTTATCTAGATCTGCCTATTATTTCTTAACACATTTTGATATATGTCAGGTCAGTGGGGCCCTAATGGATACATTTTGCATATGCACCATGAGCATTCCCAGCACGTAGGGCAAATGTGTCAACAGACCCTCAACATAAAAGTGGTGTGAAACAGTCATGTATCTCAAACACCATAAGATCATTTGTGATATACAAGAAAACCCCACTGAGTCTTCACCCGTCCCATATGACTATTCCTATCAACCAGGCACAATGGTTCCTTAGTTTAATGTGAAACATCCCTTCATGAGACTAGTTCTACATGATAGATTTCTGCAAAAACAGAAAAAAAGTTTTTTAGGGAAAATGTTTCATTACATTCTTGCAGGCACTGAGGAAATCAGTTTCTATTCACTGTTTCTAATTGGGCATCTCAAAGCAGTATAGCTGTGTTACTGAAGACGTTCATTGCTGCAATATAAGGGCTGGATTGGATACTGCAGCAAACGCATTTCATATCTGTGACACAAATTATTATTGTGTTACTGAAGGCAACTGCATCACAGCTTCTAGTTCAAAAGATGTCTGGCATCACTCCCCAAAAAATTGCAGTCGCACCCGAATTTTAGCAAATGCATTTTTTTTTTTAAAGCGTTGAATAATTTTACTGCAATAAAAATAATACGCCACTCATAGGTACCAGCATAACAGATTCTGTGGAAAAATAGAACTGGATCGCATTCGGAATCTGAACAAGTCTGTCCTCCTTCGCTCGCATCCCCAAGCAGTACAGTGTCCTTGTCATTACCATCATCAGTTGCTTCTTCTCCTGCTCAGACTCCTCCTTCTCCCTATCCTCAGCTCCATCGTGAGACATCCATAACAGAATGTGTGGCCATGAGAAAACTATTCTCGACCAGCAATTAGCTTGTGTGCAAGCTAACCTCTCATCTGGCCAAGTTACTGGTGGTGCAGTTGCTGCTGTAAAATGAGAAAGAGAATTGTGGTGCACCTCCATGTCTTTACCAAAATGGTATCTTTCTGGCCTGTACTGTGTGTTGGACTTCTGGCCAAGCAAGCAAAAGTATAAATTGTCTTTTTGTTCCATAAATATGTCAAACTTCTGTCCCCTCATCCAACTTAAATTTTTCTGGCCCGTGCTGTGTATTAGGCCAGGTAAGCAAAGGTAAAAATTGTCTCATAGTTGTCCTAATGTGGCATACTTCTGCATCTTCAACCAAATTTTAGTCATTACTTTCCAGCTGTCTCTGCTACAACAAGTAGCAGAAGCTGCAGAAGCCGGTTCAGTTTACTTATTGTTACAGGATAGAACGTTCTTTTCCAGTGCCGCCTGATCTGCCAAAACTTGTCTTGTCAATATCGAAATGTGGCATACTTTCGCGCCTTCACCAAAATTTAACAACCCATGTGTAGTAACTATAACCTGTAATATTATTACCATCCAGAAATACTTCCAGGCCCCTCTTGAAGTCTTTTAGTGATCTTTTTTTTTTTATCAAATACATCTTGTTCTCTAAATGACTGTGGCCTTCCCCCAGTGCAATCAGTGTTCTCTGACCCCATGGACTTCTGGGGAGGCATACTGGAACAGTGGCCGAAACTGGCCCAGTATGCTCTCTCTGTTCTCTCTGGCACAGCTTCCAGTGTCATCTCAAAGAGTGTTTTCAGGGCAACAGAGATCATTGTGAAACCCAAATAGACCAAGTTGTCCTCCGCCAGTGTATAAAACACCCCTTTTGTCGAAACGAAAGAGGCATGGTTCTGTGAGGCATTTCACACTACCCCAGCTAAAGCTGATGAATCTGTCCTTGCTGATGGTGCATTATCATGTCAATGCCGCTGTCTGCCTGCCTACCATTATATCTTGTACCTCATAGCTGCTGCTGCCGCTACCTCCGCAGCTGCAATTCCCTATTACTAATCCCCTACTGCCACTTCCATTACTCCTACTGCCACTACCATTACCGCGACACCATTGCTACCACTACTAATATTACCACCACTATCCAGCTTTGTACACATCTACTGCCTTGTCTGTGTCATACTGTGCTGTCGCTACTATTATGCCCACATGGCATGATTACCCTGCCTTTTTCCCCAGCCATACTGTCCTGCTGCTGCTCCCAATTAAAGGGGAGAATTTTTCCAGGCTCATTCAGAACAAGCCACTCTTTCTTCTGACACTTAATACTTGTGTGTGTATAAATATGAGCAAGCAATCTGCCTCCCATTAATGCATCATTTTTGGGCACTTGTGCAGATCGAGCCAGTCTTTTTTTCTGACAATTAACACTTGTTAGTGTATAAATATGGACAGGCAGTAAAAGAGTTGTGCAGACAGTTTATATTGATGACTAGTAATGAGTGGCAGGGGCAATATTCGAATTCGCGAATATTTGGTAGAATATTCATCATATATTCGCGAATTCGAGATCATTTTCTTGATCGCGAAAAATCGGCAATGTAATATTCGCGTAATGCGCGCGAAATATAGGCGTTGGTCACTATAGCTACATTTTTCAAGCTGATAGAAGTTTCCTGAGACTGGTTGGCACGGCAGAACATTACAATAGCTTTATATGCAGATAGAGTGCTCCAATATATTTGCCATTGCGAAATCGGCACTAATGATGGAAATATTTTGGCGCAATATGTGCAACTTCACATTTTGACACGTCTGACTACTTATTAGTGATTGGTGCAATAAGTATTGTTGTGAACTTGTGACATCACAGCACTATGTATGTATGTATTGTAGGAAGGCGCAAGGGTCCGTCGTTGATGGAAGGTATGTGTCACCGAGGTTCCTGTCCTCGGGGAAGTAAGAGCCGGTATTTTCAAGTGTCAGCGGCAGCTTAGTGCTGATTGACACGTTGCTATGTTAGTATGGCTGTAAGTTGATCTGGGCCGGCTCTTACTGGGAGCAGCCAAAGTGCTGGGTGGGTGGCTTCTCCCCACGCTCCAGGCCGGGCCTTTACTGGCCTATATCAAACCTAGCCAGCAGTCTCAGCTGGGTGTGGATTACTCCTCTCTGACAGTGGAGCGCTGTCAGTCCCTGTGTGTTTTGGGATTTGAAAACTTGTGCCGTGCAAAAGGGCTGGGAGCTGCATGCTGAGAAACAGGCCCCTAAAGCCTGCTGTGGACCACAGGTGGAGAAACTGCAAACCAGGTGAAGGTTTTTGTTCTGTGGACTCTTCATGGTGTGAACAAACACCTAGACTGCAAAATGTCACTTTTTGTTTTTCCTTATGTGTGAATAATGTGGTTGCATCTATACTGTTTCTGCTAGCCTGTCTACCAGAGCAAATCCCCACAATTGGTGGAGGTTGTGTGCTAACACAGTGAGTCAGGACTGAAGGCCGTAAAGTTTTTGTTTTTCCCGGGCATGTCCTATACTAAGCCGGCAAGGTTACGACCCGTGTCCCCTGACAAAATGGAGGCAGTCATAAAAGCCCTTGTGGAGGCTAACTTGCAGCAGCGGGAGGCTAACAAGCAGCAAACGAACCAGCTGCTATTGCAACATGTGATGGCATTGCAAGCGACAGGAGCGTCCCAGAACATCCACGGTGCCCTGAAAGCTGTCCGTGCGGCGATCCCTAAAATGACCCCCTCGGATGATGTTGAGACCTATCAGGCGGTGTTCGGAAAGGTGGCCGTGAGGGAGAGGTTACCCCGAGACCAGTGGGCTTAGGTCGTCACTCCGTTCCTGGTGTCTGGACCCCAGCAAGTGTTTTTCGATCTACCCGCTGATCAAGCGGCCGACTACCCGACCGTAAAAGGTGAGGTCCTGGCAAGACTGGGGGTGAATGTATTTGTCCGGGCCCAGAAGGTGCATCAATGGGAATTTAACCCTGCTGAACCCGCCAGACCACAATATTATGACCTGCTACAACGGTTGCAAAAATGGCTGCAGCCTGACGTATTGACTCCCACTGCTATGCTGGACCATCTGTTGGCAGATGTGTTCTGAAGGGCTTTGCTGTACCCTCTCCAGCACTGGATCGGCCAGGTGTCTCCTCATAATACCTTATAGATGGTCGACCTGGTGGAGCGCTACGAGGCCACCAGAAAACTACAGGGGGGTTCTTTTGGGAGGGTGTCCGTCAAACCCTGGAAATCTCCACCCCTGACTCGGCGGCTGGTGCCAGCAAAACCCGCCCAGGACGTACCCCCTGCAGACCCAGCCCCGGTGGTTTGCTGGCGGTGTAAGGAGCCTGGACACATAAGGGCCGACTGTCCCCCATCAGGGTGAACCCATAGATACCAACTATGGCTACCGCCACTCATTGTATGCCAGGAAGCTGTGTGCCACAGGTACCTCCGAGACTATAGAAAATTGTCACCTGTGCCAGGTGGAAGTGGGGGACACTCTGGCAGTGGCACTGCTGGATTCAGGGAGCCTGGGGTCCCTGGTAAGAGCTGCCCTGGTGCGTCCGGCCGAGTATACTCGCTGAAAAGTCGGCGTTGTGTGCATTCATGGAGACTTAAAGGACTATCCCACCGCCCTGGTCTCTCTGTCAACGGTGGCCGGCAGGTGGACTCATGAGGTGGTCGTCCCCACAAAATTACAGCATGAACTAATAATTGGGAGAGACTTACCCGGTTTCACTGCACTATGGCCGGATACGAAAGTTGCCGATACCTGTGAGACAGATGTAACCGTAGCAGAGTGGCCCGGCTCAGTAGGGAGACCAGAACCCTGGGAATCTGAGTCTGAAGGGCCAGTGGTAGGGGTGACCGCCACTTTGGTGGAAGAGGGGGAGACAACCCCTCTAAGTGTGATGGTGGGAGATATGGAGGACTTGCCACCCGGTCCTGAGCTGGCAGACCTCAATGTCTCCGGGGATAATTTTGCTTCTGCACAACACCAGGACCCAACCCTATCCCGAGCCTGGGAAAATTTATTAATAATAGATGGGGAACCACAACAACCGGGGGCAGAGTCAGTGTTTCCCCGTTTTGTGGTTCATCAAGATATGTTGTATTGGGTAAACCAGCTGCGAGGTGAATCCGTTTAACAGTTGGTGGTGCCCCAGGCTTATCACAAACTTGTGTTAGAGTTAGCCCACCAGCATGTTCTCGGGGGTCATCTGGGAATGCAGAAAACACAGGACCGGATACTACAAAGAAAAAGGATGGTACCCTGAAACCACGTGAGCTCAATCGCATTACCGTCCGTGATCCTTACCCCCTTCCTTTGATTCCAGATTTGTAAAGTCAGATTGTCGGTGCCAAGGTGTTCTCTAAATTGGATCTGAGGGGGGCATATAATCTGGTAAGGATCAAGGAGGGGGATGAGTGGAAGACTGCATTTAATACCCCTGAGGTTCATTTTGAAAACCTGGTCATGCCCTTTGGGTTAACCAATGCTCCTGCGGTTTTTCAACACTTTGTCAATGACATCTTTCATCATCTGGTGGGGAGGTTTGTCGTTGTATACTTTATAACATATTAATTTATTTGTGTAATATGGAGTCTCATCAGGATCATGTGAGACAGGTGTTACAGATCCTAAGAGAGAATAAGTTGTATGCTAAGATCATCCTCAGGTTTTCGTATGGATCCCGAGAAGGTCCGTGCCGTGCTGGACTGGGATCTACCCGAAAATTACAGGCCTTTTCTGCTGTGAAAGAATGTTTTGCTTTGGCCCCTATTCTGGTGCAACGTGTCTCAGCCATTTATTGTTAGGGTTGACGCGTCTGAGGTAGGGGTTGGAGCAATCTTGTCACAGGGTCCTTCACCCAGTAAATGGTGCCCATGTGCATTTTTCTCTAAAAAACTCTCGACTGCTGAAAGGAATTATGATGTGGGGAATAGGGAATTGCTGGCCAATAAGTTGGCGTTCGAGGAATGGCGGCATTGGTTGGAAGGAGCAATTCATCCTATTATGGTAATTACAGATCACAAGAATCTGGCCTACCTGAATGACCCTAATGACCCTACTCCCATTTTATCTGAAGGGTTAGTCATATCGCTCTTTATCCTGATCTCGAGGCCAAGGTGTTGGAGGCACAGGAGGATGCTCCGGACTCTTGTCCTCCGGGGAAATTGTTCCCTCCGAATTGCGTCACAAGGTGTTCGAGGAACATCACTGTACGGTGCTTGCTGGGCACCCTGGGAGCAGATCGACTTTTGATCTCATCTCTCACAGATTCTGGTGGCCGGGGTTGCGTAAGTGTGTTGAGGACTATGTGTCAGCCTGTGGTACCTGTGCATGTGCTAAGGTGACACATACTCGACCTTCCGGATCTCTGCTTCCATTGCCCATCCCGTCCAGACCTTAGACCCATTTGTCCATGGATTTTATCACGGATTTACCGAATTCTTCAGGAAAAAACGTGATTCTGGTTTTAGTAAAATAGCACACTTTATTGCATTACTTAGTCTACCTAATGCTAAAACTTTTGCACAGGTGTTTGTCGACAACATTGTGAAACTACATGGCATTCCCTCTGATGTGGTGTCCGATAGAGGGACTTAGTTTGTTTCCAGATTCTGGAAAGCGTTCTATACTCGTCTAGGTGTACAATTGTCCTTCTCTTCGGCTTTTCATCCTCAGTCGAACGGACAGACGGAGCACACTAATCAGAATCTGGAGACTTACTTGAGATGTTTTGTTTCAGAGAATCAGAAAGAGTGGTCTTCATTTTTGTCGTTAGCTGAGTTTGCTATAAATAACCGTAGAGAGGAATCCACTGATAAGTCACCGTTTTTTGGGGCATATGGCTTCCATCCACAGTTTGGTACATTTTCTGGTGCTCAAAATTCTGGCATTCCTGAGGAGGAACGATTTTCCTTTTCTTTGTCTTCTATTTAGCAGAAAATCCAAAATAACCTGGAAAAGATGGGCAACAGGTATAAGCGTGCTGCTGACAAGAGACGTATGAGTGGTCCGGACCTGAGAGTGGGTGATTCTGTGTGGTTGTCTACAAGAAACATTAAACTTAAGGTACCTTCTTGGAAGTTGGGCCCAAGATTTATTGGTCCATATAAGATCACTGCCATTGTTAACCCTGTAGCCTTCCGTCTTGAACATCCTCAGGCATTGAAAATCCATAACGTATTTCATAAATCGTTGTTAAAGAAATGTGTCGAACCAGTTGAGCCGTCCTCCTTACCTCCCGCTCCTGTCATGGTGGACAGCACTTTAGAATTTCAGATCAGCAGGATTGTGGACTCCCGAGTTCTCCAGAGATCCCTCCAGTATCTCGTACATCGGAGAGGATACGGACCAGAGGAGAGAATGTGGGTTCCAGCGACCGATGTTAATGCTAGTCGTCTGGTGAGAGCATTCCACAGAGCTCATCCTGATAAGGTCAGTCCTGGGTGCCCGGAGGTCACCCGTAGAAGGAGGGGTACTGTCACTCCTGTGACAGGTCTTAGAAGGTCTGAAAGATTATCTGCACATTAGTGATCTGACAGCCTCTTTTGGTTTCACTTTGTCTGTGTGTTGCTGGTATGTCCACACCTCCTGTTCAGGTGTGGATCCTGTGACCTTTACCCATCCCTATTTAGTCTGACTTTACCCATCACTCCTTGCTCTGGATAGCTTCATTTGGTTTTGGAAGAGCTGGAGTGTGGTTCGTGTTGAAGTCCTGTTCATCCATCATCCTCAGAAGTTCAGCTTGTTGTGTTTTGTATCCCCCCCTTCCCCCCCGGTTGTTTACTAGGCCTCAGCGAGACACTGGTTCCTTCACCAGGGAAGGAACGGGTTGTATCTGCCCTGTCATTACCATTAGGCCATCCAAGGGTCACCAGGGTTTTCTAGGTTCCTGTGTATGGGCATCTCTACCATCGAGAGGTGCCCATACGTATAGGAGTTAGGGCCAGGAGCAGGGTTTTATAGGTGGTGACCCTTTTCCTTCCCTAGCGGTGAGGCCTAGTGTCTTTCCCGATCCTTCTTCTTGTCTTTTGGTGTTCTCCCCTATTACATCTGTGACATTACGTTAAAGACTTTGTGGTTGCCGCTATACTGCGTCCGCTAGCCTGTCTACCAGAGCAAATCCCCACAGTATGTATGTAGCATACATACATACAGCACTATGTATGTAGCATGTATGTATGGACAGCAGAACCTACACTACACTATACTATATCGCTATCTAACCTACACAGACTATCTCCCACTAACTATCTGTATTATATATATAAGCTAACTAACTAACTAATGTAATGACATAGGGAAGCAGAGAGCACAGCAATAACACTGCTGTCTCTCTCTGCAAAATACTGCATACACGGGCTGCTGGGGAGGTTCTTATATACTAAAGAGGTAGGCAACTTTTCTATTGGTTGCTAGGGATGTTGCTAAGCTCAGACAAAGACATTGTAGCCTTCTCGTGGGCCCACAAGCAAAAAGGGAGGTTACTGATGAAAACAAAATCTAGAATATTCGAAATTGCGAATATATATCACTATATTCTAAATATTCGTGAATTCTCAAAGTGCCAATATTCGCGATTAATATTCGCTATTCGAATATTTGCGCCCAACACTATTGATGACCTATCCTCAGGATAGGTCATCAATATATGATTGGTCGGGGTCCATTACCCGTCAACCCTGCCAATCAACTGTTTGAAGAGGAGGCAGAGCAACATCCGAGTGATGCTTCCTCTTCATTACACTGCCCATTGTCCCCCCTGCAGTGGTGGCATAGTGTAATTATAAGACAACCCCTTTAACCCATAACTATTCTAGACCACATGGATTCTAAATATTAATATTAATCCCTTCCTCAGGATACATTGACAGAAATATTGGGTCTTAATGACTAAAACACTCTAGACTACAGGAATACTATCATTAGCTCTTAATGTATCCGCTATCACTAAACTTTAAACCATTCTATGTAATATAATATATGAAAAACATAGTGTGTATTATTGAGGGTGACACCAACTGCTTTTGCCCCTGACCTGTTTCCCAATTTTGAAGGACATGGGTCACTGAGGCTTTGGACCTATCCAAGTTGATGCTTGTGGGTCTAAGAACAAATCTGCATACCGTACATTGTTCATATGTTGTTTTATTTCCACACACAATACAGTACATATCACTAAGTCCAGGTCCATATAGGAGAGAGGTCCTAATCTCAGACTGATTCTAAGGGACACCACCTGAATCAGGCAGATTACGTATGCTCATTCCCAATAGTTGGCCCCTGATAAATGAGCAAAAATCCTTTTTGGGTGATTGCATTTTTGATGCAGCACCCATAATTATTATTTGCGGGTGGCATGTCACCCTGTATAAACAGCGAATGTGCTGCCCACATTATGCAGAATGCATGTGGAATGAATAAACATTCATAGTATCTTTACTGCCTTTGGTGCTCTCTCAAAAATGATTTCAAAATCTTTTTTTTTCTAAAACAATCGATAGAGCTCGCCATATGCGTGGTCACCTCTCCATTCTCTGCCTTGTCAGAGGCGGATGTGCTATATACACTACAGAGAAATTTCCCGGTGGGCTGATACCCAGAGGGCCCTCCTCATGGACACTGGCCAAGTACATAACGATCTCATACTCTCAGCATTATTTAATATTAGAAGCATCAGGTACTTATGCACCTGGCCAGCAGCTGTGGGTGCCCTCCTGAATTCAACTGTATTGCCATGCTCCGTATGGTGATAAGGCAGTATTTTATTCTTCACTCTGTTTGACTGTATTTTGTGCTGCACTACCATATTGTTGGACCCACTTACTTTTGTTGTCCTTGCTACTTGTGGCTTGTGTTGTCCCTGCCTACTTGTGTTGCCTTTTGTCAATTTAGACTCACCTACAACTTGGGGCCAGTGTAAGTTTTTTTTTTCAAGGGCCACTTTAAGTTTCCAGACCACCCCTGTGCTTTGTTGAACTCTATGTGTTACCAAAGTAAGGTAATTTAACATAACAGTATAATTACATGTGGCACATTCTTTGCTTTGACTGAAAATCAGTTTGGAACATATGAATGGGAATACTTAAGTAGCAAGCACATGCATTTTTGCAAGTCCTATTCAGATGAATAGATCAGTTGCAAAGCTCGCTGAAACAAATCTGCCACTTGTGAATATACCCTTAGGCACATCAATAAGGAGAAATAGGCTGCAAAGTGCAAACCTCTTGCAGGTCACAGGCAGGCTGCAGTTATAGCCCACTAATTACAGACACATACCCACTGGCTTGGTTAAGACAAGTCTTGATAGCAGCATGACGTACCAAATTATGAAGCATGAACCTACTTAAAAATGAGAGACAGCATTACAGGATAATGAAACAGATGCACTTGGTTAGGATCTGAAGTCAGAATTTAAAGAAACAGGATTATAAACAAAAATACTTTCACAGTTTTTAGTATTTTTACTACTTTTATAATATTTTAGAAGAGTTACAGCACAGGAAATAGATAGATTCTGTTCTACATAAAGCACATGTTACAATGCAGGACTGATATGAATTTACATTCACAATTTCTTACATTATGTTTTATGTTTAATGATCATGATAGATCCTATTTATTTCTATCTGATCTTTGACAACGTGTATCAGTTTTAATCAGTTTCATCTTGATCAGTATTTTACAGAATGTGACTTTGATCATGGAGGTTAATTAAATGAAACAAACAGGCCACAATTTGAAATCAGTTTTTCCGATTAATTTTAAACCTGTTGTGAATCTAGCCTATAGCCTCATGTACATTGCTGCATTAGGCAAGTGGTGCACACATAGAGGTGAATAGTACCTCTCTAGTTGTGCATCAAATGAGACTTTCTGTGTCACTGAACTTGTGAATGGCAGCAAGGTTTGCCTTGATTAAGAAAGTCCTCTTGCCCGCGATTGTGTATTTTGTGTTTTATTCACCAGCTGGTCTGTTCCCGAAGTTAGTCTGAAAGAAAAAGGTGACTCAGAAACTACTTGGACCAATTAGGCTGCATGATCCACCTTGCGTTTTAGCCCTCCACAGGGCTTTCTGTTCAGGGAGATTTACAACTGAATACCCAAAAACGGCATTCAAATGTATATCCAGATGGGTACATTGATGTTAATGGATAAAGTGGATTTAAAAAAAAATTAATCTTTAGATGCCGTTTGACCTGCTTTCCATTTGTTTCCAGCTTTTTCACCAGAGAGAACATCACAGTCTTCCACAATACACTGTCTGCTGAAAATGCTGGAGAGGAACAAAATACAGGTCAAAAGAAGTCCAAAGATGAATCCTATGAACTCCGTTTGATCCTTTAAAAGCAATGTACCCATCATGGTATATGCTAAAATACAGTTTTTGGCTATTAAAATGTAAACCACCGACAAAAAGCCCTGTGGAGGGCTAAAGCACTATGTGAATGTATTCTTAAAGGGGTTATCTGACTCTTTGTAACAGATGAACCATCCTCAAGTGAATGGATCTGACCTGCTCTTAGGCTATTTGACCAGCGATTGTGACGTTACCTAGGGTTGGCCTAGGGTGAGCAGCGAGAAGGCTGCATTGCTCACAGGAGCTTTGGGGCTTTCTCAAACAGCTGACTGGCGGGGTTCCTGGGTGTTGGACCCCCACAAATCAGATCAGGGGCGGACACAGACAGCAGAGGGCCCCTGTGCAAAGAATGTGCCTTGGCCCACCCCCTCCTCTCAAGCAAAATTCTCAACATAACCTATTCCGTCCTAACATTACTTATAGCAATAAAAAACATACAGAGTAAGGCTACTTTCACACCTGCAGCACTACGCCACAGCCACCTGATCCGGCAGAGAATGCATGGAATTGGCCGGACACAAACTCAGGCATGCAGCGGTTTGTGTCCCACTGATTCTCTGCATTTTTGCCGGATTGTGGTCGATCTCTGCCAGACCCCATTATAGTTAATCTGGCCGGCGGACATTCTGTCTGCATCCAGCAGTGCTGGAGCACTCCGGCAGGCTGTTCTCTGCAAGAAGAGCCTGCCAGAATCACTAACTCAGATGGGAAGGTAGCCTAATACAGGTCCACATACCTCTTACATCCAGGGATGTCTTCGTTGATGTAGATGTTCTCTGTCCTCATCTTCTTGTTTCAGACCACACCGCCATGATGATTTATTTCTGTCATCTCTTATTTCTGCAGGGTTTGACAGACAGACATCTTAGTTTCCTAGTTTTCCATCATCCTCCCACCTAATCAACACCCCTCTAATACTGTGCCTGCTGTGCTCCCTATACAAGTTACACACAGATAGTTCCTTTAAATAATTACTGGCACAAATTGTCCTAAAAAATAACTGCGCCCAGGAAACAGTGTCCCTGACACTAATAGTGTAAACATAATGTTCCCCAAAAATATTTGTGCTAAGCTGATATCGTGCCAGGGTGCCCACCAAAGTAACAGTGCTCCCTAAAATCCCACCAAAATAAATAATTATCTACCAGACAACACGTAGTAGTAATAGTGCCTCTACAGTAATAATGACCCCACTGTGTCCCAGAAGTAATAATGCTCCCATAGTGCTCATACTAGTATTCAAGTTCCTCATAGTCCCTCAACTGTAATAAAGCCCACCATAATGTCCCCAGTGGTAATAATTCTCTTTATAATGTGAGCCAGTACATAAAAGTGCCCTGTTGTGTGGCAGTATAAAAAAATATCTCCTCTTAGTGCCCCCTGTAGAGTCAATGTCCCCATAGTACCCTCATAATGTGTGCCAATGCCCCCTACTGTTTGCCAAAAAACCCTCTTAGTGCCCCCAGTTAAGCCAAGGTCCCCATAGTGCCCTATAATTTGTGCCAGTATGAAATACTCCTATATCGTGTGCCTCCCCTTGTGCCCGTGGTGCTGACAATGTGCCAGTAAAAAATGCCCCCATAATGTGTGCCAGTATATAAAATAGGGTCACCAGTAGATGCCCCCATACTGCTCCCCCCTTCTTAGTGCCCCCCATGTCTGCCAATATATAAGATAGAGCCCCAGAAGATGCCCCCATAGTGCTCCTCTCCCCCTTCTCCATAGTGCCTTCCATGTGTGACAGTATATAGCATAAGGTCCCCATAGTGCTCCTCCCCCTCCATAGTACCCCCCCATGTGTGCCAGTAACTAACATAGGGCCCCCATAGTGCCCCTCCCCCTCCTTAGTGCCCCCCATGTGTGTCAGTATATAAAATAGGGCCCCAATAGTACTCCCCCCTCCATAGTGCCAGCATGTGTGTCAGTATTTAAAATAGGGCCACCCATAGCGCTCCCCCCCTCCATAGTGCCCCCCTTGTGTGCCAGTATATACAATAGGGCCCCAATAGTGCTTTCCCCCTCTATAGTGCCCCCATGTGTGTCAGTATTTAAAAAAGGGGCCCTCCACAGTGCCCCCCATGTGTGCCAATATATAAAATAGGGCCCTCCATAGTGCCCCCCATGTGTGCCAATATATAAAATAGGGCCCCAATCGTACTCCCCCCTCCACAGTGCCCCCCATGTGTGTTAGTATTTAAAATAGGGCCCCCATAGTGCTCCTCCTCCTCCTCCATAGTGTCCCCCATGTACATAAGATAGGGCCCCCAGTAGATGCCCCCTAGATAGGGCCCCTAGTAAAGTGTAAATAAATAAAAATATAAACTCACATACTTACCTCCTTTCCGCTGTCAGCGATGCAATGCAGGCCTCTTCTGGCCTGTGTCCCACGCTGTATGGCTCAGACGGCGTGATGACATCATCACGCTGCCTGCGCCGTCCTCTGATAGGTTGCAGGCCTAGTGCCTGCAGCCTATCAGAGGAAGGGGAAGGATGACAGCGATACAGATGAATAGAGATGAGCGCTTCCACAATGGAAGCGCTCATGTCCCCCTGCTGCCAGTAGGAAGGGGACCCCTCCTGCTCTGGGCCCCTGTGCAGCCGCACCGGCTGCACATGCGGTATGTCCGCCCCTGAATCAGATGTTGATTACCTATCCAGAGGATAGATCATCAGCTACAAAGACCTTTAGGGAGAGTTATATGCAAGGTTGGTTTAACTTTTTCAGCTATTACAGAATATTTCTTGGGCTGCACAAATAAAAATGAATGCATAATATAAAAATACAGGAATTTTGGGACAGTTTTGAGTTAAAAATTCCAATATTGCAAGATTACAGTATATATGAAATATTGGAGTCTGGAATGGGCAAATACACCAAGAAAGAGCTATGCATTTGAGATACTGTATATATACACACACACTTTTGTATTTTAGTTATATATTTACTTTCTGTCATTAAGAATTGAGAAAGCTCGTTGGAAGAATGAGTGAAACGTTTTCAAGAAATCTACAGTAAGTCCAGTTGCCTTGATTTATTCTTTACAGATATACCATGACCTGGATAAATGAGAACCTTAACAGACACTTATATATTTAATTTTTCAGGATATTAAAGTGTCAAAGTTTTAGGATAACAATTTTATTCATTGGATTCATATTCAGATCTCTAGATTTCATCAAGTACATAAAAATAGATGGCTGAAATATTTTGTTTAGTTGGTTGTGGAATATGGAATTGGTTATAAGGAAGTATTCCGGTACATTCAACTTAAACATATTTTGGGCCAAATGCAGGAAACAAATTGTGAGAAGTATGATAAAAATCCATTGAAAAATAACTACTGAATTTCATGCAAAGATTTGGGGAAAAAACTAGGTTGTTGAAGATTTATAAAAGAATTGTGAACAAAACACAATGGTAGCTATGGAAAATTCGTAACACGATCTAGGCAAGGTAAATCAGAGCCAATGGGATAAAGTTCAGCTACAAATGTCAAGTACTGGTATTTCCTTTAGTCCTACAATTTATAACATACAACTGGATATTGAATATTATTCTCCACATAGGTCCTTGAAAATGTATAAGACCAAAGATGCATGTTGCCTAAAATATGGAGAGGCAGTTGGAGCTGTTTTACCAGAGAGGGTCCTGTTGGTTAATAACACAATTTTGGAAGAAAATTATAGGATGTATTGCTGAGGTATATATGTCAAATATCCTTTTGGACCCAGTTATCTGTATTTAAGTAATGGAGTTAACAATTGGTATTCGTTAAATTATTATATTGTGCACATAAAATGATTATAACTGAGTGCATATTAGAGGAATATCCAACAAAGGAAAATAGGATGATGTATCTAAATAGGATGTTATAAGAGAATATAGAAGAATGAATATAGAAATATTTTTTTAATAAATTTAAGGGGGGGAAGAGATAAGGAATATATATTTATAAAATTAGATTTTTTACATATTTTGAATAAAGATCTATTAAATTATTTTGAATAAAGATCTATTAACAAAATTTTTGGAATGAATCACATTATTAATGGTTTAATGACTGTAATTTTCCATTTTACTGCAAACATTCTGTCTTATTTCCTGGCTTATAAAGTAAAAGGTCTTTAAACCACTGTTTAGTAACAGTTCCAAAAGAACAGCGGGAAACAAAGTGTTCTGAGCAGATCATAGCAGTTCACCTTCCATGACACCACTTCAATCTGTCGGCCTTTTAAAGCTCTGAGTTTCCCTTTCGTGCTTGCTATAGGTCATTTGCTTGGCTCATAACTATGAGATGTTGAAAGTACTGTGTTTGGCATAAATAGAGGATGCTTTTCAGATGCTTTTTGGAGGCATCATAGCCTATGGCACATGAAAATATCACCACAAAGTGATAACAGTTTAATGATATGAGTCACCGCCATTGACTTGCAAAGTTTCCTGTTATGAGCTCATAACAATTTAATTACCAGCAAAGGATGCCCTTTTGGTATTTTGACACAAGAATTACAATCTTGTATGCAAATATCACAGATAAGTAATTAACTTTGTATATTTACATGACAATGCTCCTGATATTTGGGTCAATTAGTCAGAATTTTGTGTGTGTATATGAAAAACAGAAAAAGAATCCATAACACAAAATTTCAAACAAATGGACCTGTAGATTGCTGAGTTAGATTCCAGTTCTGAACAAAGATTTTCTCCTATTCTCTCCCTGAAATCACCAGCAGCAACCTCTCCCTACACTAGTAAGAGCAGAGTGACATGCAGCGCTACGTGACTCCAGCTTATATAGAGGCTGGGTCACATGCTGCACTGGCCAATCACAGCCATGCCATTAGTAGACATGGCTGTGATGGCTTCTAAGGTCAGACAAGTAAATGCTTGTTGATTAGCTGCTCTGCAGCCTTTCAAAAAGTGCTAAGAAATCACTGAACACCGAACCCGAACTTTTACTGAAATGTTCGAGTTCGGGTCCGGGGTCGAAAAATCCTAAAGTTCGGTATGAACCCGAACTTTACAGTTCTAGTTCACTCAACCCTATTTAGGGGTATTAGTAAGTTGAATCCTTAAATATGTGCAGCGTGCCAGTACACAGGGGTAGAACACATGAGGTTCACGGTGGGCTGGAATGTAATTGAGGTGTCCTTGATGGTGAATGGGTGCTGAGTGCTTGTGCGGCTGGGACTCTGTTTTAGGTATTGTCGTGACGTCAACACCTTGGTGGTGCAAAATGTTAAGAGTTGTAGTAGTATGGAGTTAGAAGAATGAGACAGATTTAAATCCAACTGTAAACTTTACTTTAACCAGGTTCTTGATAACACTTTACATCCAGTAGTAATACTGTCTCTGATATACATGCAAGTTGGATGTGAGGAATCCCATTAACAGGCTGTGCTGGTGGTAACATGTCAGGCTAGGGTAGTTAGTTAGGTACTCACTGGTATTCAGCTCCTTAATCTGTTTCTGTTTCTCCAACTCTTTAACGGTGAGGCTGCCAGAAGCTAGTAAGTCCTTCACCTTGGATCCAAAGGTCCTTAAAGCCTGAAATAATGGCTGCTGTCCTTTGTGTTTATATCCACTCTGTTTCCCTTGAATTTCCTTGCAATAAACACAGCTAACAGCTGCAGTCTCACGCCTTTATCTCCTACTTCTTCTCTCAACTGACTCAACTTCCTAACTAGGCCTGAACTGCACTATATATACGGTGGTGCTACCCCCATCTAGTGGTGAGATGCATGTGATGCACCTGACAGCCTGGTAAAAAGGGATTTCACATGATAATACAATGCAGCATGAAATTACAGATGACAGAAACAAGCTTTTGCAGTTCCCACATAAGCTAGTGGGACGCTGCATATGTGACGGAGTGTTTAGCCCAGGGGAATTGAGTATTAGACGAGATTTCACTTTTGACTGTAGATGGAATGTTTAGGCTAAGCATTTGTGATTTAAGCTGCATTAACGCAATTCCTTTTAATTTGCATTACTGAAATAAATTGACTTTTGCACGATATTCTAATTTTTCGAGTTTCACCTGTACATCCGTACATGTAGCATGGGGGAGTGTAGTGATGATCAGTTTCTGGAGGAATTTGGCCAAGTTGGTTGGCTATACGAATTTCGGAATGCTGCGGAATTTTACATTCTTGCGGCGGTTGCGGTCTTTTGGTCCGCCATTTTGGATTTCATGACCTCCATTTCCCCTGATAGGGTATTGTGAGCATCAACTAGTTCGTTGTGTGCCGAGAATTCCCACATTTTTGTTTCTACAGTATATGGTCAATATGTTATCCCAAGCCGCAGGATAATACTTGTGGGACTTGAGGATGGGGAGAATGATAGAAATGTGAGGCACCTAAGATGTCTATGTGTTAATCTCTGCAGAGAAGAGGCATGGCGAAAATAAGTTGTCTAGGAGAAGATGAAAGAAAACATCTACATCAGAGTAGACGTCACCTGGGAGGCTCTGGATGTGAGAAGTATGTGCTGCTGTATAGTCCTGTATGTTTGATAGTGTCTATACAGCAAGTAAAGCAATTAAGGCTACTTTCACACTGGCGGTAGCAGGGTCCAGCAGGCTGTTCCAGTGGGGGAACAGCCTTCTGGATCTGTGCTAACACTAGCCCACCGTGCCACCAGAAGTCTGCACCGGCCCCAATCACTATAATGCCTGCTGGACCCTGCTACTGCAAGTGTGAAAGTAGCCTAAAAATGTCTTTAGTGCTAGTGCGAGCGGTGGTGTGTCGACTAGAGCCATATGCATTGAGGCTTTGGCCCTGGATCTGGATTTGAGACCCCAGCAATGCCCCTGATTGGTGGTGTTTTATAATTTTTATAATTTTTTTTATTTATTTTTTAACATTTCTTTGAATTGCTGATTTCTCAGAGGCCAACATATTAGCCCCAGCTAAGGGGGAATACTGCTTATGCAGCTGCATTATGTCCTTGCAACTGTTAAGGCTACTTTCACATCTGCATTTTTGCTGGATCCGTCATGGATCAGCAAAAACGCTTCCGTCATGATAATACAACCTTTTGCATCCATTACGAACGGATCCGATTGAATTATCTCTAAAATAGCCATGACTTTTTTTTTTGTGTCAGAGAAAATGAATCTGTCACAATTGTGAGTCATGACGGATCCGTCTGGCTCTGCATCCCAGGACGAACTCAAAAGCTCTGCTTGCAGTGTTTTTGTGTGCGTCATTGAAACACAATAAAATTGAACGGAATGCATTATGGTGCACTCTGTTCCCTTCAGTTCAGTTTTGTCCCCATTGACAATGAATAGGGACAAAACTGAAGCGTTTTCCCCACTTTTGAGATCCTATGACGGATCTCAATAGCTGAAAGTGAAAGCGCAGATGTGAAAGTATCCTAACTCTGCAAGGATACTCAGAAATGTCCTTGTGGAGTTAAATGCAACACCCCCCAGATGTATATAAATAAGCAGTCAACAACTGGTTAACATTGCCCAGTTTAATGAAGGCATTCTTCATAAGACAATTAATGCGATCATCTAGTTCAAGTAGAATTGCATCTCCACTCATTTTAAGGGTTTAGGGGTCCCCGCACAGGATTACAAAAAAAGTAATATGACAATATATTGTAAGATTACAATATAGTCACATACAGCATGCAAAGAGCATGTAGTTTTGAACATGGTAAACAACTAAATTGAATTTGAGCAGTCATATTCCAGAGATATGTGTCCTTGTCATCTGTCTTCTTGGAATGTGGGGGTGTTGATGGTAGGCTCGACGAGTCCTCAAGATATGAGGTCTTCTTGTTAAAAAAGTTTTTATGCGTATATAAGTATAATTTTCTTAAGCACAACAGAATATATTATTAATATGAATGAAATTAGATTACAGGCAGGCAGGGTATCAGAAATAATTTATTTCTTTAACGTTTGTCACCATTTTGATCATTACATTATCACACATATGTATTTCTCATTGATTTATTAGCTAACTATCTATCCTACCTGTCTAGAAAAGGCCCCTTAGACTGCCTGTACTGCATGAAGTATACAGATAAGCTGCATAAATCATGGGATGTTAGATATCCATTCCTGGCCGCCTCATAGTAGCCATTTCATCTAAACATTCACACATCTTTATGGAGTTGTTGACAATACACACACACAAAATTATCTACCTAAAAGGATGACGGCAGCCAGCCAGAGGTGCATCCCAACACAAGGACCACCCCGGAGTAATCCCCGGTGAAATCACGCTTTTAGGGCATTGACTCTTCTTGTAGGAGTGGTGCTCAAACTGCTAGGGTGCATCTGTGGGACCCTCTTTCAGAGATGATGTCCTCCACCCAACTCTCAAAAAGCTGAGGGGTCTTCAGGAGAGGTGGGCAGTCGAGCTGGGCTATCAGACGGTCAACTCTGTAGCTGTGATGTCATCCTTCCTACAAAATGGACATGTCCACGCCCTTAACTAGGATTATAACATAGTAATCATTTCCAGGTAATTATTGAATGTTATATCAATAGAGGAGAAGCAGAAAAGTGGAAAGAAACCAGACATGAGCCAAAACCCTGATAATGATTGATACAAGAAATCATAGTTACTTCTTTCCTTTCACATTTTCTCCTCTTTTGATCATTACATTATCACTCATATATGCATTTCTCATTAAGTTGTTAGCTAACTATCTGTCCTAGCTGTCTAGAAAAGACCCCTTAAATTGCATGTACTGCAAGAAGTATCTAGATAAGCTGTATACATCATGGAATGTTAGATATCCCTTCCTGACCACCTCATAGTAGCCATTTCATCTGAACATTCCCGCTTCTTTATGGGGTTATTGACAGCACTCACTTCATTATCTACCTAAAAGGATGACGACAGCCAGCCAGAGGTGCATCCCAACACAAGAACCACCCCGGAGTAATCCCCGGTGAAATCACGCTTTTAGGGCATTGACTCTTCTTGTAAGAGTGGTGCTCAAACTGCTAGGGTGCATCTGTGGAACCCTCTTTCAGAGATGATGTCCTCCACCCAACTCTCAAAAAGCTGAGGGGTCTTCAGGAGAGGTGGGCAGTCGAGCTGGGCTATCAGACGGTCAACTCTGTAGCTGTGATGTCATCCTTCCTACAAAATGGACATATCCACGCCCTCAACTAGGAATATAACATATCAATCATTTCCAGGCAATAATTGAATGTTATATCAATAGAGGAGAAGCAGGAAAGTGGAAAGAAACCAGACATGAACCAAAACTCTGATAATGATTGATACAAGAAATCAGAGTTAATTCTTTCCTGCCACATTTTTTTCTCTTTTGATCATTACATTATCACTCATATATGCATTTCTCATTTGTTAGCTAACTATCTTTCCTACCTGTCCATAAATGGTCACTTAGACTTCCCGTACTGCATGAAGTATCCAGATAAGCTGCATAGATCATGGGATGTTAGACATCCATTCCTGGTTGTCTGATAGTAGCCATTTAATCTAAGCATTCACAAATCTTTATGGGGTTATTGACAGCACACACCTACATCATTATCTTATAGAATGATGATAGTCAGCCAGAGGTGCATCCCAACACAAGTACCACCCTGGAGTAATTCCCCAGTGAAATCACCCAGGGCATTGACTCTTGTAGGAGTGGTGTTTAAACTGCTAGGATGCATCTGTGGGACCCTCTTTCAGAGATGATGTCCTCCACTTGACTGAGGGCGTCTTCAGGAGAGGTGGGCAGTCGAGCTACGCTATAAGACGGTCAACTCTGTAGCTGTGATGTCATCCTTCCTACAAAATGGACATGTGCACACCTGCAAGGAAGAATACAACATATAAATCATTTCCAGGCAATTGTGGAGGCAATAGAGGAGAAATATAAAATTTGATGTAAACTAGAAATAAACCAAAACCCTGATAATGATTGATGTAAGAAATGATTTCAACTTCTAGAACAATGGTCTCCAACCTCTGGCTCAGCAAGTGCTGCTGTAGAAATACAACTCCCATCATCCCATAATAGCCAGCAACTGTTAGAACATGTTTGGAGCTGTTTTCCACTCACAAACATCTCAGGGGAAATTTATCAAGAGCAGGGGGATGCATTTAATTTATCATGAAGTTCATGCCTGGTTACAAATTAAGTGCATCCTCTGACAGTCTATGCACCCTCAATGAATTATTGGCCAGCTCACAGTTGCCATAGATTTCGGTCATCATTTACAGCAGAAAACTGGCATACATCAAGTAAATCTTCTGGGGCTGATGTCTAAGCCCACCCCTTTCAAAAAATGGAGAGGCTGGCAGTAAAACGCCATTTACAAACATTTTAAACTGAATTTGCAACTTTTGTTTATCAGTTTTCTGGTGTACAGGAATGATAAATCTCTCCTTGTGCTGTGAACTACCAAAAGCAGTGGACTTAATTAGGCTACTTTCACACTCGCGTTTGGTGCGGATCCGTCATGGATCTTCACAGATGGATCCGTTCTGATAATACAACCGTCTGCATCCTTTCTGAACGGATCAGTTTGTATTATCTTTAAAATAGCCAACACGGATCAGTCTTGAAAACCATTGAAAGTCAATGGAGGACGGATCCGTTTTCTATTGTGCCAGATTGTGTCATAGAAAACGGATCCGTCCCCATTGACTTACATTGTGGCTCAGTTTCGTCAGACGGACACCAAAGCCGAACCGAAGGCAAACTGAGGCATACTGATGCATTCTGATCGGATCCTTTTCCATTCAGAACGCATTAGGGCAAAACTGATCAGTTTTGGACCGCTTGTGAGAGCCAGGGCCGTCTTTAACAAGGGGCAAAAGGGGCAGCTGCCCCGGGCCCAGTTGCTCCTGGGGGGCCCAAGGCAGCTGCCTCTTGAGCCCTGCTAGCCACTGCCCAAAGTGTTAGGTTGTCAGCTACACAGGGGGTGCTGCCATGCCATGCCTGCCGGCACTCCAGGCAGTGTACTGTGAGAGCTGTGATTCTCTAGGACCTTAGATGACATCATCACCATGTGACCAGTAACCTAGCAATATTACTGGTTACATGGCTGGGAGGTCATCAAGGTCCTTTCTACCAGGAGTGTTGCTGTAGAAGTTTGCCTTAACTGTGGAGCTTTTTTTGTGAAGATTACATCAGAAAAAGGTGACAGGGGCTGTTATGCTAATATACTGTAAACTAATGTATAGTGGAGTGCTGTATAGTGTGGGGGTCTGTATACTGTGGGGGGGCTGTATACTGTGGGGGCCTGTATACTGTGGGGGTCTGTATACTGTGGGGGGCTGTATACTGTGGGTGCTGTATATTGTGGAGTGCTGTACTGCTGTACTGTATACTGTGGGGGGCTGTATACTGTGGGTGCTGTATATTGTGGAGTGCTATACTGCTGTACTGTATACTGTGGGGGGCTGTATACTGTGGGGGGCTGCATACTGTATACTGTGGGTGCTGTATATTGTGGAGTGCTATACTGCTGTACTGTATAGTGTGGGGGGCAGTATAGTGTAGGGTGCTGTATCGTGTATAGTTTGAGGTGCTGTATACGGTGAGGTGCTATACTGCTCTACTGTATACTGTGAGGTGTTGTATACTGTGGGGTGCTGTATACTGTGTGCTGCTATACTGCTCTACTATACACTGTGGGGTACTGTATAGTGTGGGGTGCTATACTGCATACTGTGTGGTGCTGTATACTATAGGGTGCTATACTGCATACTGTGGGTTGCTGTATACTATAGGGTACTATACTGCATACTGTGGGGTGCTGGGGTGCACTGTAACACTAGGGTGAGCCGAGCCCCGGTCTCCTTCCTGCAGAGCGGTGCCCACTTCCAGCCCTGAGCCCAGCTGCCCAGAGCACTGATCCTGAGCCGCTGGAGTCTTCAGAACTGGAAGTATTTACAGTCATTCACTGTACTCTACCTGATGTGTGGATTTTTTGTGTGTGTGTTGTGGTGGAGGGCGTGATTGCCTGCTAGGGTGCGGGAAGGCGGGATCCAGGGGGCCCAAGTTAATTTTTGCCCAGGGTCCAATCAATATTAAAGACGGTCCTGGTGAGAACCCTGAACAGATCTCACAAATGGAAAGCCAAAACGCCAGTTTGAAAGTAGGCTTAATCATCGCCTCTCCTTACCTTGGTGTTATCATGGTTGCTATTGTTTGTGTGACCAGTGACAGTGACCAGTGAAATAGGGGGAACATTGACCAGTAAGATAGAGCAGCATCCAGGAATATAGGGGAGATAGAAAGCAGTAAGATAGGACAGAGACCAGTAAGATAGGATGAATAATAACCAGTATGATAGGGTAATGACCAGTAAGACAGGACAGTGGAAATGTCAGACTATTAAGACCACTGATACATACGATAATGGGCGATACAGTAATTAATAATGGGTAAATTGTGAGAGTCACCCACAATAAATATCATCCATAACCAATTGTAGTATCAAAAAACAGATTTTACTGATTCATGACCATACCCCAAAACAGGACATTGAGATAACCCATAATTCCCAACATATTTTCTTTGGTGTTCTATATCATCAATCTCAGTAAATTGAAGATAGGACAGTGAGCAGTAAAATAGGGCGCATAGAGACCAGTAAGGTAGGGTAATAACCAGTAAGTTAGTACAGTGACCAGTAATATATGGAAGTGAATTGTAAGAAAAGGCAGTGATCTGTAAATTAGGGTGGGAAGTGACCAGTACGATGAAGGGGGCAGTGAATAGATGAACCAAAGGCACTGGAATCTTATTGGCTGCTATGAAAAAGCTCCGCTCGTCTTATGCAGTGGTTTAGATGAACCTCTTCATCCACATAAATCATCCCATACAGTTCCCTGGTCCAGTAATGATCCCCCTCCTGCGATGTCTGACTGAGAACTTACCAGGATCTAAAGAGGGGTCGCAGACGTCACTACAGACACACGGATGCTTCTCTCTTGCAGACAGAGGGGGTGATACAGCAAAGCTGGGAGACATCTTCCTCCTCCTGCAGTCGGCAACCAGGAATGACAGTTTGTAACAGCAATTATCATTCATGTTTCTGAGGGGCAGTGCTGATTGGTTGATCAGATTTTAATCCACCAATCAGCAGCTCTCTGTTCTCTACAGCCTGGGACTGGAGGAGCACACAACAGCCCGAGCCCTGAGTGCAGCACAACTGATGTGTGCGACTGCCAGGTGGACTGCATTTTCTTGATTAAAGGACCAATTATTACCCTTATAGCAAAATGTTGGTAGGGTTGATGCAAATTACATTTCCCATTAGTGTCCATACTTTTGCTCTTTTTCCCCTGAAATTCTTCAACTTTTTTGTTTATAGCAGGGTACATATGGTTAAAGGAAAACATTTTTTTTTATTTCACTATGCCGTAAATAAGCATTATTATTAATCCCACTAGATGGATTTTATCCTGTTATTTTTCACCTTCCTGACAGAGCCTAGTTTTAAAAATCTGTAACTTTGGGATGCTTTAATTATCCAAGCCATTAGGAGACTCTTTTTCAAAATGTTTAAAATTTTTATTTCTCTGCTTTTGTATTTAACCTTTTTTTTGCGATATGTTTAATTTAATTGTTTATTTGAGATAAAAAGCAAAAAGAAAAGAAAAAAGAATATCCAGGAGACTCCTGAAAAATGGAGAGATCTATTGCATGAGTTGGCAAATCTCCTGGGTATCACTGAAGTATTCTGGCACTTCCCGTACTACAGTCCTCCATGAACCTGTGTGTGGGATGAGATGCTCTGGCACCCAAATGTACACCGAGGGGGCAGTGCCATGTCATGAAAAGGTCGTGTGGCCTGTTAGAATTGGGCATAGTCTGCCGAAAGGGGCTGTGCATTGTGCCTGTGTATACTATGAAGGGAACATGGCAGACTCCAAGAAATCAAGCACTGATGGCCTAACCTAAGGAAAGGGCATCAGAATTAAAGTTGCAATGAAAACTTGCTCTGCTATATGGCTGCCCAACTGCGGTGCACAGTACATTACACACGGATCAGCCATAACATTGGAACCACATACCGTAGGTGAACTGAATAACATTATATTGTGTCAATATCAATTGTGGATTATACATATAAGGTCACAAGTGAACATTCAGTTCCTGAAGTTGATGTACTGGAAGCAGGAAAAAGGAGTCAGAGCACACTGTGCATCACAGCTTGCTGTATATGTAATTGAGACCCCAGACCTGACCTATGAATTAATTCAGACCCAAACCAAGCCAAAAAATGTATTCTAACCTCTGACCAGAACCCTAAATTATTTCAGACCTCGTAGCAAACCCCTAAGTTAAAGGAGCTGTCACTCCTTCACTCCTTGTTCACTGAAAATGTGGCCGCTGGAGTCATCAGCTGATGTTCTCTCAACATCTCCAGAAAACAGCCTCGACCATCCACATCCAGCCAGGTATTTCATTTCAGATGAATGGCTGTCCCTGTAATAGAAGGGTGACCTAAGTCTGACTGAGTCAGGGATGCTCATACAAAGCAGCTCTCAGTTTTAGCTCTTAGAGGGGAGTCCCAAGCCCTAATACAATGTTCTGATGCCAGGTTTTCTTGCTACTCCAGAAGAACATGAATTCCAGTCCCAAATACAACGTTCTGATGCCAGTTTTTTTTGATAGTCAGGAAGACCGAACTGCAGCGTGTAACACCTATCAGTTGTAAGACACTGAGTAAGAGGATGGAATGCTGGCAGCATAGGCGTGCACAGCCTATTGCATTAGGATGTGCACCCTAAAGCACAAACACACGCCGCGCGCGTGTGTATGATATATACATATATACACACACACACACACAAATACACTAAGGGGTATCAGGGTACATTATTATACAGGGGTAATATAACTAAGGGGTATCAGGGTATATTATTATACAGGGGTAATATAACTAAGGGGTATCAGGGTACATTATTATACAGGGGTAATATAACTAAGGGGTATCAGGGTAAATTATACAGGAGTAATATAACTTATATTATATAAGTTATATTACCCCTTCATCATGTTGCCTGAGATAGCCCTCCTCAGTTATATTACCCCTGTATAATAATGTACCCTGATACCCCTTAGTTTTACCCCCTGTATAAATTACCCTGATCCCTCAGTTATATTACCCCCTGTATAATGTCCCCGATAGCCCTCCTCAGTTATATTACCCCCTGTATAATTTACCTTGATCCCTCAGTTATATTACCCCCTGTAATTTACCCTGATACCCGTCAGTTATACGGTATCATATAACTGAGGGGTATCAGGGTACATTATACAGGGGTGTAAATGAGGAGGGGTAGCAAGCAGCAGGGAACATACAGGGCAGAGTTCCAGTGGCATAGCGTGGGTTTTGCCAGCACCCAGAGCAATCCAAGTATTGCTCCCCCCAACCTGTGGACACGCCCCTTTTTACAAATAATGCAGTACATGTCACCTACAGTCCTATGTAACACCACAGATAACACAGTGATAACTCTGAGTGCAGATAATGTAGGATATATTACCTGCAGTCCTATGTAACACCACAGATAATAGTGATAACTGAGTACAGATAATGTAGCAGATGTCACCTGCAATCCTATGTAACACCACAGATGACACAGTGATAACTCTGAGTGCAGATAATGTAGGATATATTACCTGCAGTCCTATGTAACACCACAGATAATAGTGATAACTGAGTACAGATAATGTAGCAGATGTCACCTGCAGTCCTATGTAACACCACAGATAATAGTGATAACTGAGTACAGATAATGTAGCAGATGTCACCTGCAGTCCAATGTAACACCACAGATAATAGTGATAACTGAGTACAGATAATGTAGCAGATGTCACCTACAGTCCTATGTAACACCACAGATGACACAGTGATAACTCTAAATGCAGATAATGTAGGATATATTACCTGCAGTCCTATGTAACACCACAGATAATAGTGATAACTGAGTACAGATAATGTAGCAGATGTCACCTGCAGTCCAATGTAACACCACAGATGACACAGTGGTAACTCTGAGTGCAGATAATGTAGGATATATTACCTGCAGTCCTATGTAACACCACAGATAATAGTGATAACTGAGTACAGATAATGTAGCAGATGTCACCTGCAGTCCTATGTAACACCACAGATAATAGTGATAACTGAGTACAGATAATGTAGCAGATGTCACCTGCAGTCCAATGTAACACCACAGATAATAGTGATAACTGAGTACAGATAATGTAGCAGATGTCACCTACAGTCCTATGTAACACCACAGATGACACAGTGATAACTCTAAATGCAGATAATGTAGGATATATTACCTGCAGTCCTATGTAACACCACAGATAATAGTGATAACTGAGTACAGATAATGTAGCAGATGTCACCTGCAGTCCTATGTAACACCACAGATGACACAGTGATAACTCTAAATGCAGATAATGTAGGATATATTACCTGCAGTCCTATGTAACACCACAGATAATAGTGATAACTGAGTACAGATAATGTAGCAGATGTCACCTGCAGTCCAATGTAACACCACAGATGACACAGTGGAAACTCTGAGTACAGATAATGTAGTAGATGGATGTGAGGCCCCAGAATTCAGGACACACACAGTGTGACCTAAAGTCTGGGGCCAAGATGTGGCAGTGTGGGACAACTCCTAGAGCCACCCCCCCCAAACCGATATGTGGATGGACATTACATATAATGGTACACACTATACAGTAGAGTACAGCGGCACATACCTGTTACATCCAGTGACGTCTCCTGTGATGTAGACTTTCCTCAATGTTTTCATTCGGAGATAAGACCGCCATGATGCCTTCCTTCAGCCGAGTCTCTGCAGAGTTTCACAGATTTTTTTTTAGATTTCTCACTTTACTATCAATCCTCAGATAACAGACCTCCCCTCCCCCGTAGTGCCCATAAGTATAATGCCCTCTGTATAATTATAATATATACTGGCCCCTCTGTATTATTATTCTTAATATTATAATGGCCCCCTCTGTATTAGGCTCCATTCACACGTCCGCAGAATGTGTCCGCATCCATTCCGCAATTGTGCGGAACGGGTGCGGACCCATGCATTATCTATGGGGACGGAATGGATGTGGAAAGCACACAGTGTGCTCTTCGCATCCGCATTTCCGGAGCGGCCTGCCGAACTTCCGGTCCGTGGCTCTGGAAAAAAATAGAACATGTCCTATTCTTGTCCGCAGCTGCGGACAAGAATAGGCTGTTCTATGGGGGTGCCTGCCGGGTGTATTGCGGATCCGCAAAACACTACGGACATGTGAATGGACCCTAATAGTAATAATTATGGCGCTCTTCAGCCCCTCCAGCATACAGTCTCATGTAAAATACAGTACTCCTTGCATTCAGCCCCTCCAACATACAGTCCCATGTAAAATACAAAACTCCCCCTGCCTTCAGCCCCTCCAGCATACAGTCCCATGTAAATAATATCACCCTTCCTCTCTTCGCAGCCTGCCTTCAGCCCTTCAGCATACAGTCCCATGTAAAATACATCACTCCCCGCCTTCAGCCCCTCCAACGTACAGTCCCATGTAAAATACAAAACTCCCCCTGCCTTCAGCCCTTCCAGCATACAGTCCCCATGTAAAATAATATCACCCCTCCTGCCTTCAGCCCCTCCAGCATACAGTCTCATGTAAAATACATCACTCTCTCTGCCTTCAGCCCCTCCAGCATACAGTCCCCATGTAAATAATATCACTTCACCCCCCCTCTCTTCAGACCACTCTAACATACAGTCTCCAGTACAAGGATTATTCCTCCTCCCTTCAGCCCCTGCAAAAAGCCCCCCCAAGTACACATAACAGTCAAGTACACATAACAGTCAATCTTCTCCACACACTGACCTGTAGCTTCTGGTCCTCTCTCCAACGCCTCTTCCTCCGGTCATCATACCTCCCTGGAGCAAATCTATTCTAGGGCTCTACGGTCTCATAGGCTTCAGAACACTTGCCTGAAGCCTATGTGAAGCATGGGATCAGGAGTTGGCACTTGACAGATGGCAGTGCAGCACGGAGGTGATGATTAGGGTGTGCCCAGGCACACCCGGCAGGGAGTGGGCCCCTGTGTTAGGTGCCAAGGTTGGGCCCCATCAAGCCTGGGAATTTAGGTACGGGGCTATGCAGTGAACTGAATCTTTGTGAAGGAAAGCCTAATTATGATTCTGGAGTCTTGGATGAGGGCGACAGGGCAGACACGCATCTCTAGGCATGTTACTACACAAATCAGCATTGAAAACTATTGGTAGAACAATGGTTCTGCTGTCCTGTGGCCAAATGTGCTTGAAGCTTATAGTCAGGGAACAGCTCCTTCTGCTTACAGAAAAATGCAATTTTCTTTAGTTTTTAATCTTCTCTAAGTAAATGACAATAATTATTGACTAATTCAAGACCATTTACCCCCCCCCCCCCCCAACAGACACATCTTCCAATTATTTAGTACATGTGTCTTTGCCATATGCCATAACTTTTCTTTTCCAATTTGGTCATTTAGATAATGTCTGCGTTTTTTTAAATGTTTTTTGTTTTTGTAATAAGTGAGACATTTTATGTCATTTTTGTTTTTTTTGTTTTTGGGAAAATGAAGAAAGAAAAAAATAGTCTGTTTTCATATTTTCTTAAGAGTTTCTGTAAGTATTCCCATGGTCCCAACCACCAGAGAGGCTGACACATTTCTTTGTTTGACTCCTGGGTCCCGCCGCCTACTAGGGAAGTGCCACTTTGTCACACGTTGTGCTGCGCCTTTTTGTCAGAGTAGTTCCCACTCAAAGAGGCGACCTTGGTGTGGTGAGTGGGCTTATGCTTTTTGATCAAAATGTACACTAATGCCTCTTGTACAGCATGTAGTATGGGGGCTGTACACTTCAATATGGTGTTTATTTAGATCAAAGTATAGCATTGTGAATGTGCAATCCAGTTCTGTTTTCTCCTCTGATATATGTATTATTTTTGCTTTTGGGAAAATGAAAAAAGAAAAAATAGTTTGTTTTTCTATTTTTAAGTGTTTCTGTAAGTATTCCCACGGTCCCAACCACCAGAGAGGCCGACACTTTTTCCTATGGTGTGCAAGCACGACCTTAGCTAATGAATTGCAGGGTGGTCATGACGCCTGGATATGAGCAGTGTATAATGTGATTTAAAATTGAATCAAGCCAGCAAAGGAAGCAATATAGACAATCACAATACATTAGTAAGTGCCTTTCATTAATTTTGTTTACGTGATATATGACATTTGTCATATTGAATAAAAAAACTTGAAAACAGACTATTTTTTCTTTTTTTCCCTTTGACGGGATCACAGAATGAGGGGGCCCCCTCCCTCCCCATCACCTGTATAATACAGTACAGTACTCTATATAGCGTACTATACTGTATTTTCACTTTACACTTAGTCTGATCAGACTTCTGCCTTTAGCAGAAGTCTAATGAGCACCATGGAAAGCCAGAAGCCTGTGAAGGCATCCGGTTGCCATGGTAACCATCATCCACTGCCACAACAGAGCAGCGGGTGATGGGGAGGGAGGGGGCCCCCTCCCTCTGTGATCTTGTCAAGAATCAGGCGCTGAAATTGCACAGCAGCCCCCAATGGGAGAGGGAGGGAGGTCCCTCCCTGTTAACCCCTTCCATACAGCGGTCCATATGGACCGCGGCATGGAAGGGGTTAAACGGCTGACATCATAGCACAGATGTCAGCCGTTTCAAGCAGAGTGTCAGCGCTGACACTCTGCTTACTAACCGCTCGGCCATTCTGGAAATTCAAAAATTTTGGTCATTTTGAAGTTTCTGATTTCCGCGGGCACGAACGATTGCTGATATGGGGGGGTCACAGAACCCCCCTTGGCATTGTCCCAGGGTGCCTGCTGATTGATTTCAGCAGGCATCCAGTTCAGATCACCGCCCACCGCGGTACGCCCCTGTGTCCGTAAGAGGTTAAATCCCATTTCAATTTCAGTCATTTTTATATAGGGGATACACAGTGGCGTTGTGAGGGGGGTGCGGGCCGCACCAGGTGACACCAGTCTGATGGGGTGTTATCCACCGGACCCAAGTTCCCAACACCATTAGCACCCGCACCCTTGTACTTGTGTCGCTGATCTGATCCTCTACTTGCCGGCTGCGCGGGCATGAGTTCAGTCTCTTCGGCGCGCAATCCCACGGTGGGTCTCACGGGATGTACGGGATTGCGCGCAGAAGACACTGTACTTAACTGAACTCATGCTCGTGAAGCAGGCAAGTACAGACTATACAGGATCAACGTCACAAGTACGGGGGGGGGGGGACTACATAATGGAGGGCAGTCTGGGGGCAAAATTAACTTGTGTGGGGGCAAATTTATTAGTGTGGGGAGCAATCTATTTATTGGGGGGCAGTGTGGCAGACAAACTACATAATGGAGGGCAGTGTGAGGGCAAAATGACTTAGTATGGGGGCAAATTACTTAGTGGGGGCAAATTACATAATGGAGGGCAGTGGGGGGCAAATAACATAATGTGGGGCAAATTACTTAATGTGAGGCAGTGTGGGGGCAAATTTCATAATGTGGGGCATTGTGGGGGGCATATTACTTAATGTGGGGCAGTGTAGGGGGCAGTATTACTAATGAGGGCATTCTAGAAGGGAATTACTATTGGTGGGACAAGGAGGAGCACTATTACTATGGGGCACTATTATTTCTTCAGGATAGTATTTGTGGTATTGGGGCCGAGGCACAGTTAGCAGCAGGATAACGCTGTGGGGACTGCAGGTTGGTGGATGATGATAGAAAAGTGAGGACACTAAGATGTCTGTGTGTCACACTCTGCAAAGACGAGAAGCGGCTGAAAGAAGTGTCTGGACCAAATGGAGAGATGATGACAGAGAAGATCTACATTGGAGGAGACGTCACCTGGGAGGCTCTGGATGTGAGAGGTACGTGCTGCTGTATATCAAGTACAGCAAAATGCGGGGGAAGGGGGGGGGGCTTAGAGAATTGGGCTATATTCATTGGGGCTGTATTTATAGTGTATTTATGTATGTGTACCATGTATATGGTGTATTTATGTGTATGTGTGTTGGATATAGTATATGGTGTATGTGTCGTGACGCCGTGCGTCCATCGTTGAGTAGGAAACCTGTTCTTAAAAATTTTAATCCCACCCCTGACCCTTCTCCCCGTTGGCGATCTGTCTGCTTAGCCCCACCCCCCTCCACGTCAGCGGTCTGTTTACTATCCAAACCCCCCCCCGCCTCCCGTTACCTCTTGGATCGGTCGGCAGGCTCAGTAAAGGACATGAAGGGACGTCAGAAGCGCGGCGGCAGGCCGGAGCTTGATGGACGTCCCCTACTTGACTCATCCTGAGGGGGGTGACACCATTTTCTACCGCACCAGATGATATCAGCTGTAGCAACGCCACTGGGGATACATCCCAGCATAAGTAAAAACATTCAGGGCTTCGGCCCTGGATGTTTTGTCCTAGGCCCGAATCTACTGCCTGCTGGACCCATATGACTGTACAATTGAATCCCTGCACTGCAGCGCTACCATACTGAATGATTTGTACCGGGCCCCCTGCTCAGCTTGTCCCCAGATAGTGAAAATACAAGGGTGACTACTGACCAGGATGCACTGCAGGAGCTGCAAGCAGGGCCTGCCTTAGGGTTGTGCAAAAAGTGTGGCAAAACAGGGTGCATTGCCCTGCATTCCTGAAGGGGGCGCCAGAGCAACTTTCCCAAAGGCAATGAAGCTATTCATTTTCACCTTGCTCCATCCCTCCTTCCCCGTCATCAGCTGTTACCTAACAACTGTGACTGCCCCTGAGTTTTCTGTGAGCTGTGAAGTCTCTTGAGAAGGAAAGCAACAACTGCTTCCTCCCACATGCTGTTTTGTTTGGAGCCATCTTTATAAATTCTGGGGTGAGTCCTCAGCACTAATGGCATAAAGGGGGACAGGGGTGGACCAACAGGTACAAAGGTCCTCATATAAAATATAGAATATATTGTAGATGGAGTGTATACCGACCTATCCACAGTTAAACATAGCCTAGTGTCATAACAAACAGACAAACAGTCTGGGCAATGTACTCCACACACATGGACTCACCTGACAGTGATAGGGTCTATATGCTGGGATGGAATTACTTGTTTTCTAACCGAGAGATGACCTGCTGGTGCTGTCCCTGACATGCTTCACTAAGTTACTACAAAGGCTTCAAGTGGTGAGTCTATCTACTGTAACTATTTATCTCTCATATCTATCCATCCATACCTCTATGTAAGTCTGTCTATCTATCTATCTGCAATGGGCACCTCCCACCAGGGCCCTCCTATAACGCGTCCCAGATGGTCGAAAAGCCAAGTGGTGTAGTGCGGCCTAAATGTCTCTTTATGGTGCTACTATGTGGATACTGTTGGACCCCAGGCTTTGGCTCCGAAGCAATGAAAGGGGGAACAAATAAGGGATTGGAAAGAACTTGAGTCCAGACCTTCAGATGAAGTTTAATGGAAGCTTTACTTTGAATAAATGTTTCTTCAAACAGTTCACAGGCTTTGTCTTGGTTCCAGAAGGATTTAGCATTAAACTGGCAGGCAAACTCAACTCTGCTCTATCCTTCTCTCACTCTGCTGTACTGACAAGCTGACTGGATAACTTGGCTTCTTCTTTATGCAGCACTTCACTTTGTAGTCGTTCTTATCGTCAGCCAAGAAACTTTACTCCTGGCTCCTAAAGCTTTAGGCTTCTGCCTCCATGGCTAGCAGAGCTTAAGGTGCTCTGGCTGGCATGGGCACGTCCAGCAAAGACATGCCCCTTCACACCCTTCCTCTTGCAGGGGGTAAACTAAATTCTAACTCTAATTGGTCCCCACCCTTCTTGCAGGAAGTAGGACTAGCCCACTTTAATTCTATCTAAGATAGCTCTGCCAGAAACGCTGCCACCTGCTGGTAAACCAGGCACATGAAATGAACCGTTACATAACATTATTATAAATGCACAATGTTGAGGGACCTGGAAATAAATATATAGGTGACATACAGGTTAGACCATAAAAGATACAAGCAAGGTGCAGAAGTGGTAACATCACTCTGGGGTGTTACATATCCTCATACTGTAACTATTTATCTCTCATATCTATCCATTCATCCCTCTATGTCAGTCTGTCTATATGTCTGTCTATCTATCTATATATCTCATATCTATGTATCTATCATTCTCGTACTGTATATATTTATCTCTTATATCTATCCATCCATCCCTCTATGTCTATCAATCAATCATTCTCATGTCTATAATATCTACAATCTCATATGTACCTATTTTATTTCTATGTACTGTGGGGATTCGCTCTGGTAAACAGGATAAGCGGACGCTGTATAGAGGCACCAACCAGTTTGTAAACCAAAAGTTCAGTGTTTATTCACAGAACAAAAAAAAACACTTTCAAGCAAAAATTTCACCTTGCAGGATTGGTGTCAGTTCACACCATGCGGCCTGTTCTGCCAACAAGAGTCCATCAGCAGGCTTTAGTCGGCCTGTTTTCCCTCCGATAGGGTTTCAGCCCTCCTCCCCGGCACAAGCCTCAAATCCCAATACAGAGATCCCCTCTGCATGAACCCAGCTGTCTTTTAAAGGCAGCTAGGTGTTAACAAAAACCCGGACCGGCACTTGCGATCCAGTCCGGTGTTTGACCTTACCTGACTGCTAATTAGTCCAGCAGCACACACTGGGAGGAAAATACCTGCCTCCACATACAATTCCCTTTACTGTGTCACATACCCCCCTTTGTTAAACCTTGAGGGGGTGAACACATGCATAAACAGTGCACCCGGGACAGTGCCTCCGCGTTTCCCTGCAACCGGCCTGCTCTGTGCTCCACCGTGAACTCAAAGTTCTGCAGTGATCAGAGCCATCTGGTGACCCGGGACTTTCTCTCTTTGTCCAGGTGGTGACAGGCCGTGGCCAACTCTGTGTCGCTCCTTCAGAGATGGCTTGCCGCCGAGCCACGGGTACCCGGTACGGCTTTAACCAGACCTTTGCCTGGGGCTCAGTGACAATATCACGGTGGGTTACCGAAGGGCGTTCAGGGAGGTCAGAGAACACATCTGTGTTCCGACTAACCAACTCCCTGGCCCCCTGAGTCTGTTTAGCGGAAAAGTAATGTGCAGCCAGCCAGTCGCAGGGGGAACACGTGAGGTTCACTGTAGACCGATGAGGGGTCAAATGATATAACACACAGTTCATCAGTTTACTCACGGTTAGCAGATAGCCTCCCTGGGCTGGCAGCACAGTGTTGAGGTGGACAGCACGAAATCCTCCGGGGCACGCTCTGTGGTAGGAAGCATCAGCCAAGATGGTGGTTGAGTTGCCCTTGATGTTAATGGCGCTTGTTTTGGCTGAGTCCTTGGATGGTTTTTGTTGTGACGCCAGTACCGTTAATGGTGGCACAACCATAGGTTGTAATAATGAGGTAGACAGTGGTAAGATTCAACTCACAACTTTTACTTTAGAGGTCTTTCAGTTGCAGTAGTACAATTATGCAGTCCTTAGATGATACAGAGACAATTCTGCCAATCCACTGTTTAAGGCTTGTCAGGTTTCTGGTGGGTTTTGGAGCAGTGGGGTAGTTGTACCTGGTTCCTTTAGATGCTTTGGATCCTATTCCTTGTCTCTCCCTACAAGCTAAATATTGGTAGACAGAAAAACTCAACTGTCCCTCAGAAGGTTGGTGTGGCTGTCTGAAGCTATAAACCTCCACCATGCAAAGGTGTCTGTGGCCCTAAATAATGGCTCTTATCACCGGTGAATTCCTAGGAATGCTTGTTACTTTTCCAGGGAGGCAAACTCTTCTCCTACTGGTCAGGGATGCAAGTCTATAGTCCAGCTACAGAAGGAAAACGCTTTTCTGCGCCTAAACATCTGAGTAAACACCTTCTGGCGAAGTTGGCTCCACTCACTAATCTGTGTTGCGAAGTCCTCACTCTATCTTTCCTCCCACTAACTTGATCTGACTACCTCAGATCTGCTCACTTCTGAACTACATCCTATTTAATCTGATCTGCCTTGACTAATCTGTCTCACTAGGCCTGACCGGATTATATATATGACCTGAACTTTATCCCCATCTAGTGGCGGGATGTATAAATTGCACCTAATCAATCAACATAATTAAGTGAAAATGTGTTAAACTTCATAAAAATATACAGTCAGGTCCATAAATATTGGGACATTGACACAATTCTAAAATGTTTGGCTCTATACACCACCACAATGGATTTGAAATGACATGAACACAATGTGCTTTAAATGCAGACTGTCAGCTTTAATTTGAGGGTATTTACATCCAAATCAGGTGAACAGTGTAGGAATACAATAGTTTGCATATGTGCCTCCCACTTGTTAAGGGACCAAAAGTAATGGGGCTATTGGGTTCTCAGCTGTTCCATGGCCAGGTGTGTGTTATTCCCTCATTATCCCAATTACAATGAGCAGATACAAGGTCCAGAGTTCATTTCAAGTGTGCTATTTGCATTTTAAATTTATTGCTGTCAACTCTCAAGATGAGATGAGCTGTCACTATCAGTGAAGCAAGCCATCACCAGGCAGAAAAAAAACTAAAGAAACCCATCAGAGAGATAGCAAAAACATTAGGCGTGGCTAAAACAACTGTTTGGAACATTTTTAAAAAGAAGGAACGCAGCGGTGAGCTTAGCAACACCATAAGACTCGGAAGACCACGGAAAACAACTGTGGTAGATGACAGAAGAATTCTTTCCCTGGTGAAGAAAACACCCTTCACAACAATTGGCCAGATCAAGAACACTCTCCAAGAGGTAGGTGTATGTGTGTCAAAGTCAACAATCAAGAGAAGACTTTACCAGAGTGAATACAGAGGGTTCACCACAAGATGTAAACCATTGGTGAGCCTCGAAAACAGGAAGGCCAGATTAGAGTTTGCCAAACGACATCTAAAAAAGCCTTCACAGTTCTGGAACAACATCCTATGGACAGACGAGACCAAGATCAACTTGTACCAGAGTGATGGGAAGAGAAGAGTATGGAGAAGGAAAGGAACTGCTCATGATTCTAAGCATACCACCTCATCAGTGAAGCATGGTGGTGGTAGTGTCATGGCGTGGGCATGTATGGCTGCCAATGGAACTGGTTATCTTGTATTTATTGATGATGTGACTGCTGACAAAAGCAGCTGAATGAATTCTGAAGTGTTTCGGGCAATATTATCTGCTCATATTCAGCAAAATGCTTCAGAACTCATTGACGGCGCTTCACAGTGCAGATGGACAATGACCCAAAGCATACTGCAAAAGCAACCAAAGAGCTTTTTAAGGGAAAGAAGTGGAATGTTATGCAATGGCCAAGTCAATCACCTAACCTGAGCATGCATTTCCCTTGCTGAAGACAATACTGAAGGGAAAATGCCCCAAGAACAAGCAGGAACTGAAGTTGCAGTAGAGGCCTGGCAGAGGATCACCAGGAATGAAACCCAGCGTCTGGTGATGTCTATGCGTTCCAGACTTCAGGCTGTAATTGACTGCAAAGGATTTGCAACCAAGTATTAAAAAGTGAAAGTTTGTTTTATGATTATTATTCTGTCCCATTACTTTTGGTCCCGAAACAAGTGGGAGGCACATATTCAAACTGATTTGGATGTAAATACTCTCAAATTAAAGCTGACAGTATGCAGTTAAAGCACATCCTGTTCGTTTCATTTCAAATCCATTGTGGTGGTGTATAGAGCCAAAATCTTAGACTTGTGTCAATGTCCCAATATTTATGGACCTGACTGTATATCGAGATCCAATTGTACATGATTCAAAACCCAAGTGAAACCCATATATCATATATAAGTGACATAAATAAATATATCCTCATAGATACCTATACATAAGAGACTGTAAGTCATATTTCATATTAATTGAACCACTCATTAAAACCCAGGTGATACAATGTGATTAAACATGATTAAAAACAATACTTGAGCATTTGTATCAGGTTACAAATGCTCAAGTATTGTTTTTAATCATTTTTAATCACATTGTATCACCTGGGTTTTAATGAGTGGTTCAATTAATATGAAATATGACTTTCAGTCTCTTATGTATAGGTATCTATGAGGATATATTTATGTCACTTATATATGATATATGGGTTATACTTGGGTTTTGAATCATGTACAATTGGATCTCGATATTTTTTATGAATTTTAACACATTTTCACTTAATTATGTCTATTGATTGATATTGAATACGTTATATATATGCTGCGTGCACTCCCATTTTTGTATCACTGCTTGAGAAAGGTTCTAGTGTGCTAACCGAAACGTTGCTGTTGGTGAATAAACTACACGTTTTACTAAAAGAAGTGCCGTGGATTTACTGGGATTTATTTATAGTGGAAGTTTGGTTCGCTTCATCAGCTGCTGGCACCCGCTACCATATAATACCGCTGTGCTGTTCACGCTTTCTTGGAACACTATCTGATAGGGATACAACAGCTAACACTCCCACCAATCAGCTGCTTAGGCAGCCATAAGAACCAGGAACTATACAGTGTTCTGAGCTGGAAGGAGACAGCTCTGTACACTTTGTGGCCATGCCAGGGTACTGCAGCTCATCTCCTATTCCAGTGAATGGATGAGGAGTAGGCAGTACGCTGGCGCAGATAACTATACAGTTGCAGTACGCCGCCCTGCAGGGTGAGGCGAATGGTGAGGTCACAGGGGTAGTCACTAACCGAGGGTGGTTGTAGTACTCACAGTCTTTTATATACCCTTGGCAGACGTACAGCAGTGATGGAGAGGCTGGCACAGGAGACCTCTGGGACACTCTCTGTATATAGGGACCAAGCCTGATGGTAGATGAGGTGCCCTGGATGTTGCAGGTGCTTTTAATATGCCGGTGGCAAGATCCCTTTAAATTTGTGACGCCAGTGCCGGTAACGTTGGCACACCGATTTAAGGTAGGAATAATTGAGGAACATGATGTTGTGGTGAACCAAAACTTCCTTTTACTGGAAACAGTTAACTATTTACTGTCTTTTAGTCAAAGTTCCATATGTCAGCAGCAGTCACAAGCAGGCTTTACAACATTTGGCAGGTACAATGTTCTTCCAAGATACTCAGAGGGTTAAAAACTTACAGATCAGGCTGCGCTTTTCCTCAGAATCCTGTCTGTCTTTATCCCAAGGCCCGTATGCCCTATTGCTGGCTTTATCCTTGGTTAGGGGAAACTTCCTTAGGTATATATCTCCTTGCTTTCAATATATCCTTCTGCCCTTCAGCTCTCTGGTTAGTTTCTCTCAGGAGGTAAACCCTTCTCCTGGTGGCAGCTTCTGAGCTTCTTTACTCAGCCTCCTGGATTATACTGCACTGCACTCCCTCTTTCCTGTCTGGCCCTAACTATATATACTAGGGGTTCCCTAGCTCCCTCTACTGTCTAGGAGGAGGAACTACCCCTAACAGGCCTGATACACAGATAACAGTAAAAACACATACAAACATCATATAAAATACAATGACAAATAACGTGGCCACATTGACCCTTGTGTAGTGCCCACATTTACCTAGTGGGACACTACAGAGTGTACGGAACCTTCTGCTTCCATCCATACACTGTATAGTTTCTGGCACTATGGCTGCCAACAAAATGTGATAGGTGGGGGTGCTGGGGGACAGACCCCCACCAAACTAATATTGATGACTCATCCTGAGGGTAGGTCATCAATATCTGCATGCCGGACAACCTCTAGGGATATTCCCATTTTGCTAAGTAATGGAATAACCACAGGACATGCCTTCTAGGACCCTTACCTATGAAGATAAGTGGTTTCCATTAACCGTATTACTTATTTAAAGCAGCCACATTCACCATTGAAATATGGCTATTCTTGCGTCCAGCTCTGTCCTTTGAATTCTATTGGACTTATGAAAAGTTGTGCTTGGCTCCTTCTAAAATACTTGCTGCTGGTGTCCTACCCATCACATCTGTCTTTTACATACTTCACAAAATGGTGGGATCCTGGACATTAGGGAAGGATCCACATGGGATTAAGATCATCCCTAGGTGGTTCATTTTATTCGTTTTTTTTTCACGCCTTTTTTTTACGGTTGCCATCTCCAGGCAGAATGCCTGGGATGGCAACATGGTTTTGATTGGGTTGGCAACGTTTGGGCAATTCTGCCCTGGTGTGGCAACCCATATTTTATTGGCTGATATTTAGCCAATGGTTAGGTTTGTTTACGCTGCCAAGGCTGTGATTGGCTAATCGGGTTGAGCTGGTGCGGATAAATATGTGGGCGCAGGTGAAGCTGGGGTCCGTACCTCATCGGTGAAAGAAGAATCATCGCTGCCCCGTATGAGTTGTTTGATAATCTGGAATTTTTGAGCTTGAACTTATAGCTGAGCTCGTGTTTTGTTGTATATGAGTTCAAATGAATGTTTAAATTTAGTTGTTAATGTAAAATTATTAATTTGTAATGAGCTTGAGCTTATGGCTGAGCTCGTGTATTGAGTTCAACAGAATTTTTTAATTGAGTTAATGTTAAATTATTAATTAGTAAAAAATATTTTCCAATCAAATTGGCTGGTTTCAGTGTTTTTATTGATATTATTAGGAATATGTTAAGTGGGGTATGACCTTTCATCCCATCTGATTTCTTGCAGTCTGACGGTTCCCTAATTGTAACAGGCACTTCCTCTGTCTTCCTCTAACTTTTTAGATCCTGTCTTTTAGATATTAAATCATGAAAAAGATCTTTTAAGAAGAAGGAGTCTCAATACAATCCAGAATACTATATACTACAGAGAAACTGTTGTGCTACTTTGCTCTAAATTAACCTAAATTGAAACAGTTTCATACAATTTTTTTTACAAGCACAGGGTACTGTCATGGGAATAACGGTGCACCACCATATGGACATACACTGTAAAGGAAAAGACGCATGAAGCAGAGTGTCCATGGTGAAAGTTCCACTGCAGATTTTAGTTGCACTCAAACGACCATATGTATTTTACGGATCAAAAAATGCGGATCTGCAAAAAATATGGATGACATCTGTGTAACGTCAATTTTTTTGTGGACCAATTGTAACAATGCCTATTATTGTCCGCAAAACGGACAAGAAAAGGACGTGTTCTATCTTTTTTGCGGGGCTGCGAAACGGACATATGGATGTGGACAGCACATGGAGTGCTGTCCACATTTTTTACGGCCCCATTCAAATGAATGAGTCTGCATTTGATCCGGAAAAAAAAGGCGGATGTGGAGCTAAAATATGGTCGTGTGAATCCATTAAGTGGAATTTAAAATGCAGACTTGTGGATTTGTCATTGCAAAGAGGGAAATCTGCTGTGAAAATCCACAGCATTAGGCTACATGCACACGACCGTATGTGTTTTGCGGTCCGCAAATTGCGGATCTGTAAAAAAGAAATATTAATCCATATGCCATCCGTTTTTTTTTTTCGGATCCATTTTAACAATGCCTAAAACGGACAAGAATAGGACATGTTCTATTTTTTTTGCGGGGCTACGGAACAGACATACTGATGCGGACAGGACATGCTGTCCTCATTTTTTGCGGACCGATTGAAATGAATGGGTCCGCATCCTATCCGCAAAAAAAACTGAACAGACACGGAAACAAACGATGTTCGTGTGCATGTAGCCTTATTCATATCCTGCACAGCAGGTCAATTTCCATTATGGGTTTTACAGTATATGCAGGATATAGATGAGATTTGTTCATATCTCATCCTGTTTGTTCCAACACAAGATCTGCTGCATTTACCCCATGTGTGGCTGTACCCTGATAATCAGAAAATGAACTGTGCCAGTGGCTGATTCCCCCCCATGTGCCAGTAACAAGTGCCTCTTCCCCCCATGTGCCAGTAACAAGTGCCTCTCCCCCACCATATGCCAGTAACAAGTGCATCTCCCCCCCCCCATGTGCCAGTAACAAGTGCCTCCCCCCATATGGCAGTATCAAGTGCCCCCCCATATGCCAGTAACAAGTGCCTCTCCCCCCATGTGCCAGTAAAAAGTGCCTCTCCCACCCATATGCCAGTAACAAGTGCCTCTCCCCCCATGTGCCAGTAACAAGTGCCTCTCCCCCCCATATGCCAGTAACAAGTAACTCTCTCGCCCCATATGCCAGTAACAAGTGCCTCTCCCCCATATGCCAGTAATAAGTGCCTCTCCCCCCATGTGCCAGTAACAAGTGCCTCCCCCCCCATATGCCAGTAACAAGTGCCTCTCCCCCCATATGCCAGTAACAAATGCCTCTCTTCCCCCCATGTGCCAGTAACAAGTGCCTCTCTCCCCCCCATATGCCAGTAACAAGGGCCTCTCACCCCCCATAACCCATATGCCAGTAAAATGTACCTCTCTCCCCCCCATGTGCCAGTAACAAGTGTCCCATGTCCCAGTAACAAGTGCCTCTCTCCCCCCATATGCCAGTAACAAGTGCCTCTCTCCCCAGTGTGCCAGTAAAAAGTGCCTCTCCCTCCCATATGCCAGTAACAAGGGCCTCTCACCCCCCATAACCCATATGCCAGTAAAAAGTACCTCTCTCCCCCCCATGTGCCAGTAACAAGTGTCCCATGTCCCAGTAACAAGTGCCTCTCTCCCCCCCATATGCCAGTAACAAGTGCCTCTCTCCCCCCCCCCCAATGTGGCAGTAACAAGTGCCTTTCTCCCCCCATGTGCCAGTAACAAGTGCCTCTCTCCCCAGTGTGCCAGTAAAAAGTGCCTCTCCCTCCCATATGCCAGTAACAAGGGCCTCTCACCCCCCATAACCCATATGCCAGTAAAAAGTACCTCTCTCCCCCCCATGTGCCAGTAACAAGTGTCCCATGTCCCAGTAACAAGTGCCTCTCTCCCCCCCATATGCCAGTAACAAGTGCCTCTCTCCCCCCCAATGTGGCAGTAACAAGTGCCTTTCTCCCCCCATGTGCCAGTAACAAGTGCCTCTCCTCCCCATGTGCCAATAACAAGTGCCTCTCTCCTTCCCCGATGTGCCAGTAACAAGTGCCTCCCCCCATGTGCCAGTAACAAGTGCCTCCCCCCATGTGCCAGTAACAAGTGCCTCTCTCCTTCCCTCCCCCATGTGCCAGTAAGAAGTGCCTCCCCCCATGTGCCAGTAACAAGTGCCTCTCACCCCCCATGTGCCAGTAACAGATAGTCCGGTATAAAAAAACTAACAAACAAAAAAAAACACTTTTACTTACCTCTGCTGCGATGCAGGTTTTTGATAGGTTGCGGGCTTGTGCCAACAGCCTATCAGAGGAACAGGGAAGGGAGACGCCTCTCCCTCCCCTGCCCCACAGCACAGCCATCTGTATCGCTGTCCTGAGGACGGCGATACAGATTACTATGGAGATGAGCGCTTCCATAATGGAAGCGTTCATCTTCCTGTGACCTGCCGCCACGGTCCCCCTTCCCGGCCGGGCCTTCGGACCACGTCCGAAGTGCCTGACCGCTCAGTCCGCTCCTGGTGTTAACCCTTTCCGTAGTCATCGACATGGCTTTCAAATGAACAACAGACTTTAGTTCCAATTGCCATGTCATGCAACAGCTAGAAGCATGCAACTTTTTTCACTCCATGTCTTTGCTAGGCTCTGTTCACATTGGCATCAAGGCTTCCACTTTATGATAGATACATAATAGCCACATATTTATAGGGCATCTGTCGGCAGATTTGTACCCAACTGAAGGCATCATGTTCATATGTACTAGCATTTCTGAGAAAAATTATGTTTTAATATATTCAAATGAGCCTCCAGGAGCAATGGGGGCGTTGCCATTAATCCTAGATTCAACTGCACTTTGATTGACGGGGACTGGCAGTGTAAACATCATCTTGCCTGGCACTGTCAAAGTGCAGAGGGCGCTGAAGTTGCAGAGAGAGCAGAGCCTCTAGGAGTAACGGCAATGCCCTCGCTGCTCCTAAAGGCTAATTTGCATATATTAAAATATCATTTTTCTTAGCTATCTGTGCACATATGAACATAGGACCAATACAAATGCCTTCAGCTGCCAAGTGCACATGTAACAGGTCAGCCAGTTTCATAGGTACAAGTCTGCTGACAGATTTCCTTTAAATAAATGCATATTTCCATGGCATTTCATACAAATATTTATTATCATTATTTGCTATTCTATTCTGAACAATTACATACACTAGTCTTCTGCCTGTGGCAGTAATGTTCTGCAGAATTCTTCTTCACATGTGGTTTTCTGTCCTTAATATTCTATTGCCAAGGCATTTTTGAAAAAACACAATTTGTCCATTAAATAAGAATCAATCATTTTGCAACTGTAACAGCTCTATGTGAATATGCCAAGTGATTTTGCCAGTTCTATGAGATTAGCTAAGTGAAAACCCAGCTCCCACAGAGGTTGTCCCTGAACCTGCAACCTCTGATGCCGCCCTATTTATTTTTATAGGTGCCCATTGATGAGAGTCAGGTAACAAAACTTCTGCTGGGGGAATAACTAGAAACTCTTGTAATATTGTGATATCATATTATATTTAGTATTACTCACTTGTGTAAACAAGGTCCTGGGTTCCTATAACATAACTAGCTAATAACTAGTAATTTAGCAGCAAAGAGCCAGGAATAAGCAGTTTTGTAATTCTGTGTCACCACAGGTCACAAACTCATGACTTATGGAATGCTTTAGAATGCACGTAAAGCTACTGCAAGCCGTGTATCGGGGTGGGCTCCCCAGGATACAGCAAAGTCACGAACGAGGAAAGCAATTCCAACACCAGCTTTTACCAAAACTAGAATTTTACTAACACGTGATAATAAACACAATCACAAATGCTGAGAACATAAAATAAATGTACATACACCCAACCCGAAGGCTGAGACCCCTTTGTTGCACATCATTGTGCCCTCTGATAGATGCCGAAGGAAATTTTGCGGTAATTTACCTACTGGTGGGCACAACTCAAACTGCCTCACCGTACCTATTATTACCCTGAAGCAAACACAAACAATTGTTTGGGTGCTTAGTAGGGGCTAGTCTGCGGTGCAACACAACTGTTTACAATCTTACCGTGCTCTATAGTATTCCCCCTCCCCTAACTAGTCCAGTAGCACGTACCTGAGTATTACTCCTGAGCAAAACGCTGAACTGGATTGAGTTTGTGGGGGTGTTTATCAGCTCTCAAATGTGCAATGTACCTTTAAGTAATTGAGTCCTTGTAGTAACAGTAGCAACACTTTAGGCCTGACACAAAACAGAGACCCTAACTAGCTAACTACCGACCTGGTCTCAGTCTCTAGGCTCCAACACAGCAGTGAGGTGCGTGCACGATCTTACCGACCCGGGTCTGCTTTTTATCTGCTGACAACTCTGAACCGAACAACCAGACTCTCCAGCAAGCATGAGGTCCCGTAGGGTATGCAGCTTTGTTCCTTAGCTCTTATCAGCCTTCCTGGAAACAATCCTTCTTTCCCTGGACAGGATCTGGGTCTTGAACAACGATCAGCTTCACTCAGCTGCAGCTGTGGTCACTGAGGGGTCTTCTCACTCCTGGATCCATCTGCTCACACACAGTACCTCAGTCTCAGCTAGCTTCTAAGATGGCTGCTGCTTTTTCTAGCAAGTTTTCAAACCCCACCTCCTTTGAATATTCAAATATCTGCAGTCTATTATATGTGTTTAAGAAACAGAGGCATCTTGTGACCAAACAGCAGAATATCAGTCCTGATCATTTAATTTAATTTAATCCACACACAAACCGTGTTCAAGCAATGAGAGCTGTTTCTCAATCTTACACTGCACAGTTAAAGAGGAAGAGATAGAGCAGCCATCTTGGGGACGGCTTGGAAGAGGATCCAGGAGCTGTGTGTGAGGAGGATCCGTCAACATCCAGGTGACCAGAACTGCAGCCCAGTGAAGCTGAGTGTGTCTAAGGCCCTGATCCTGTCCAGAGGAACAAGTATTGCTTCCAGGAAAGCTGATGAGGAGTAAAGCAACTTACACCTGCGGTACTGCATGCTTGTTGGAGAGACATTTGTTCAGTTCACAGCCACCAGTGGAGGCAGAGAAGACCCAGGTTGGTAATATTGTGCACGCACCTCATTACAGTGTTGGCACCTAGAATCCTAGAGACTGAGACCAGGCCTGTAGTTAGTTAGACAGGATTTCTTTTTGTGTCAGGCCACAAGTTTTGCTACTGTTCATTGCAAGGACTCCACAATTTAAAGTGACATTTCACACTGGGGAGCTGATAAAATTCCCCACAAACTCAAGCCAGGCTGGCGTTTTGGCTCAGAAGGAATACTCAGGCACATGCTACATAACCAGCTATTGGAGGGGGCATACTGTAGAGCATTGTAAGATTGTAAGCTGTTGTGCTGCACTGCAGGCTAGCCCGTACCACACACCTATACAGTTGTACTTGATTTTATAGGGTAATAACAGTTAAGGTGTGGCTGTTTAGTTGTGCCCGCCAGTAGGCAAATTACCGCAACTTCCTTCTGCATCCATTGGAGGGCGCCGTGCAGCACAAGGGTCTCAGCCTTCGGGCTGGGTGAATGTAAATTTATTGTATGTTCCCAGCATTTGTGGTTGTTGCTCATTGCCACGTTTAAAACCTAAAATACTTTACGTTTTAACATGTAAAATACTGTTTTGGCAAAAGCTGATGTTGGAGTTACTTCCCTCGTTCGCGACTTCGCTGTATCCTGGGGAGCCCACCCCGGTACACGTCTTACATATGCACAGTTATGTGCCTGTACAGGTGAAACTCGAAAAATTAGAATATCCTGCAAAAGTAATGCAAATTAAAAGGAATTGCATTAATGCAGCTTAAAATTGCATGATTTTCCTAGTTTATGACGTAAAGTCATGATTTTATGAAAGACATGGAGGCGAGCATTGCTTAACCCTTTCTTTACTGAACCACACAGCAGAAAAAAAAAACAATAACATAACCACCAATGGGCAGATAGCCCCTCCCCTTAGCCCCAGTATAAACCATCCGCGTATGTAGGGAAGCAACCTCCCATCCGATGTTTTCCAGATTCAACCTTTGAGAAGAAATAAAACAGGTAAATAGTAGAGAGAAAGCAACCAAGGCGTCTACATTATCAACACTAGAACAGGTAAACAGAGTGCAATTATAAATAAGTATACAGTCGTGGCCAAAAGTTTTGAGAATTACATAAATATTGGAAATTGGAAAAGTTGCTGCTTAAGTTTTTATAATAGCAATTTGCATATACTCCAGAATGTTATGAAGAGTGATCAGATGAATTGCATAGTCCTTCTTTGCCATGAAAATTAACTTAATCCCCCCAAAAAAAATTCCATTGCATTTTATTGCTGTCATCAAAGGACCTGCTGAGATCATTTCAGTAATCGTCTTGTTAACTCAGGTGAGAATGTTGACGAGCACAAGGATGGAGATAATTATGTCAGGCTGATGGCAGACTTGACCTGTTAAAAGGAGGGCGATGCTTGAAATCATTGTTCTTCCATTGTTAACCATGGTGACCTGCAAAGAAACGCGTGCAGCCATCATTGCGTGTCTACTAAGATTGCACCTCAATCAACAATTTATAGGATCATCAAGAACTTCAAGGAAAGAGGTTCGATTCTTGTTAAGAAGGCTTCAGGGCGTCCAAGAAAGTTCAGCAAGCGCCAGGATCGTCTCCTAAAGAGGATTCAGCTGCGGGATCGGAGTGCCACCAGTGCAGAGCTTGTTCAGGAATGGCAGCAGGCAGGTGTCAGCGCATCTGCACGCACAGTGAGGCGAAGACTTTTGGAAGATGGCCTGGTGTCAAGAAGGGCAGCAAAGAAGCCACTTCTCTCCAAAAAAACCATCAGGGACAGATTGATCTTTTGCAGAAAATATGGTGAATGGACTGATGAGGACTGGGGCAAAGTCATATTCTCCGATGAAGCCTCTTTCCGATTGTTTGGGGCATCAGGAAAAAGGCTTGTCTGGAGAAGAAAAGGTGAGCTCTACCATCAGTCCTGTGTCATGCCAACAGTAAAGCATCCTGAGACCATTCATGTGTGGGGTTGCTTCTCATCCAAGGGAGTGGGCTCACTCACAATTTTGCCCCAAAACACAGCCATGAATAAAGAATGGTACCAAAACACCCTCCAACAGCAACTTCTTCCAACAATCCAACAACAGTTTGGTGAAGAACAATGCATTTTGCAGCACGATGGAGCACCGTGCCATAAGGCAAAAGTGATAACTAAGTGGCTCGGGGACCAAAACTTTGACATTTTGGGTCCATGGCCTGGTAACTCCCCAGATCTTAATCCCATTGAGAACTTGTGGTCAATCCTCAAGAGGCGGGTGGACAAACAAAAACCCACTAATTCTGACAAACTCCAAGAAGTGATTATGAAAGAATGGATTGCTATCAGTCAGGAATTGGCCCAGAAGTTGATTGAGAACATGCCCAGTCGAATTGAAGAGGTCCTGAAACAGAAGGGCCAACACTGCAAATACTGACTCTTTGCATAAATGTCATGTAATTGTCGATAAAAGCCTTTGAAACGTATGAAGTGCGTGTAATTATATTTCACTACATCACAGAAACAACGGAAACAAAGATCTAAAAGCAGTTTAGCAGCAAACTTTGTGAAAACTAATATTTGTGTCATTCTCAAAACTTTTGGCCACGACTGTACATATACAATGCAATGAAATATAAAGCGAGGTCGAGGAGGCCGAGTGAGGCGGGAACCTCTTAGTAACTGACATACCAGAGGATGGCGCCTTGCAGGACAACCCTCAAAACCTCTATGCCCGGAAGAATTTGCCGACCTGAACACATTAATAGTGCGATAGGCCCCACCTTCCTCGTAGAGAGAGGTGAGGACCTGGATGACATCATTCACAGATGCAGTAGTGGGATCCAGGTTCCGAAGGAAGCACCAACTAGCTCAAGACTGCCAGGCTGCCCAATAGGCCCTTCTGGTTCCAGGGGCCCACACGCTCTCCAAAAGGAATCTAGCTGTCTCCGAAACTTCTGGGATTTGCCAGGACACCCCAATACTCTGCACGCCAGCAGACACAAGGAGCCCTCCAAAAGCAAAGGATGCGGCTGATTCATTGGACCTAGCACCAGAGTCGACTGGTTGGATAGTAATAGGGATTCGTCCACCAGTAGTTCAAGCAGCTGCAGGAACCAAGACTGGGTCCCCCAAAAAGGTAGTATTAGAACAAGCTCTGATGCTTGGCGACGCACATTGCTAGGACCTCAGGGATTAGGGAAACCGGTGGGAAGGCATACATCAAGTCGTCCGACCATTGTTGAAGAAACGCTTCCACCGCCTCCGCGGCCGGATCTGGTCTCCAACTGAAATATCTGAGAAGTTGGGCGTTCCAGCGAGATGCAAAGAGGTCAATAGAGAACGGACCCCAATGTGACGTGATGGTGGAGAATACCTCCACATCTAATCTCCAGACTGAAATGTAACGCGAGCTCCAATCGGCCAACGTGTTGTGGAGTCCGGGAAGCTATTCCGCCACTACCAAGAGGTTGTTGGTCAGGCAATGATCCCAGAATTCCTTCGCCAAGTGGGTCAACATGGTGGAGCGGGTACCCCCCATGGAGTTGATGTAGCGAACTGTGGAGACATTGTCCATCCGGAGGCGGATACATGCCCTGGATCTCCCACTGGTGAAGCTGCAAATCGCAAAAGAACCTGCCAGGAGTTCCAGAGCGTTGATGTGTAGGTGGGACTCGATCGCTGACCATGGGCCTCCGGTGGATAATCCCTCGCAGTGGGCTCCACGGCCATGGAGGCTGGCATCCGACTCCACTACTATATCCGGTTGCGGACCGAAGATTGCTCTGCTGTTCCATACGGAAAGGTTGCCAATCCACCATTCCAGTTCGTCCCGCGTCTCTGGATCCAAGGAGATCAGATCCGCATACGACGCACCCGCCTGCAGGTGGGCGATCTTGAGTCGTTGAAGAGCTCGATAATACAGAGGTGCCGGGAAGATAGCTTGAATAGAAGACGACAGGAGACCTATCACCCGGGCCAGATGTCGGAAAGAAACCTGCGATAAAGTCAGGGTACGGCGCAACTCCTTGCGAATCGTCCGAACCTTCGCTGAGGGGAGGCTGAGTGTCAAAGAGGCAGAGTCCACCATGAAACCGAGAAACTCCATGGTTTGGGACGGGATAAGACAGGACTTCTCGCGGTTGATCACGAAACCTAAGTTGGAGATGAGGTTTACAGACATCTGGAGATGGGCCTGGAGGGTAGCACAATCCCTGGCCATGATCAGAATGTCATCCAGTTAAATTATAAGTCTCACCCCCCCGGCTGCGGAGCCATGCTACAACCGGACGCATGAGTTTGGTGAAACACCAGGGGGCGGATGAGAGGCCAAATGGAAGGCACGTGAAATGCCAAATGTTCCCTTGCCAGTGAAACCGGAGCAGATCCCTGGAACAGGGTGCAACCGGGACCCTCAAGTACGCATCTTTGAGGTCCAGCTTCGCCATCTAATCATCTGGGAGAAGCATGTCCCTTCAAAGGTGGATGCCCTCCATTTGGAAATGTCGATACCTGACGAAGGCATTCAGTGCCTTGAGGTTGATGACTGGGCGATGTTGACCCCCTTTCTTCTCGACAAGAAAAATATTGCTGATTACCCCACCGTGAGCGTGAGGAGCCAGTTCCACGGCTCCCCTTAGGTATAAGGCTTGTAATTCCGTGTCTATGAGGGATTTTGAAGTTTGAGACCGGATTATGGGATGAAGCGGGGAAGCCACTAGCAGAGGCCCCACTAGTTCTATGTGAAACCCCCGAATCGTGGTTAAAACCCACGGTCGCTGGTAATGGATGCTCAAACATGAGAAAAATGTTGGAGTCTGCCCCCGAAATAATTGTCTGAAGAAAGGAGACGAGGTAGGAGACTTACCGAAGGGGCGTCTGAGGTTCGGATTTCCTTTATATGCTCTCCCTCTTTCTGCAGCGCCACGGGATGGGAAAAAGGATGGTTGATGTCTTGGGTCTTGGCCTGAAGATCGGTAGGATGGGAAGGAGCCTCGACCCGTGCCCCGGGTCTGAAAAGAGGAGCGGCCGGACAGACGGCCCCTTGCACTGCCGGCCCTGGAGGAAACCCTACCGCTGAAGACCCTATGCATGGATGTCTGCGCTTTATCCAGGGCGGTGAAGGTTCCTACGAACTTCCCGAGGTCTTTTATAAACGGGTCTCCAAAGAGAAACCCTTGAGCCTCCTTCCCTGACTCTGTTAGAGCCATTTAGGCTCTATTTTCATCAAAATGGCCTTGCGTCGCTCGATAGCCAGCGACGTGTTTGCATTTCCTGCCATGCAAATGGCTCTCTGGACCCAACCTCGAAGCTCCTCCGGGTCGACCTGCTGTCCCTCTGCTTTGGCAGACTCTGCCATATCAAATATTTTATGGCAGTGTGACTCAACATTAGGACAGTCATTACTGAGGTCAGTAATAGTTTTTAACCCTGTTTGTGCTGTCATCCAGTGGCATACCAAGGGTGTTTGGCACCCGGGGCAGGTCCTTTCTGTGGCACCCCCCCAACCTTCACAGTAGTTTTGCCCAGATATGTGCCCCCTCACGGTCGTTATGTCCACACTGTGCCACCTCCCAGTATTTGTGCCCTCACTCATGGGCGTAGGGATCACCATAGCAGCCATAGCAATGGCTATGGGGCCCTACACCACTGGGGGCCCGGGCTGCCTGCTGAGGATTATTATCATTTTTTAAATCCATGTGGTATAGCTACAGGGGTCGCAGGCCCTTTCAGGACAGACAGAGAAAGCGCTATCTGCAGGGCCTGTAGGCTGTGGGCAGTGCGATAGGGGGCGGATGGTGGCAGACAGGCGTACCTGAAGTGAGGAGAGGGAGTGGTCCCGCTCCCAGTCTGGGCGGCAGTCCTACTGGCCGGAAGTGAAAGAGGCGGAGCGTACAGCAAAGCTGCGTGCTGCTGGGCCTGGCAGCACTGCTGGAGTGTGGGCGCGCAGACGTTCACGTGGCTGTGAGGTAAGGGCTGGCTGACTCTGGGACTGGTAAAATTTACTTTGGAGTCCTGGACCATTATATCTTGCGAGGAGGGGGAGCAGGACCCTGGAGGTCTGGACCATTATATTTAGGGGGAAGCAGGACCCTGGAGGTCTAGACCAATATATTGAGGGGGGAGCCGCAGGATCTCCAAGGTCTAAACCATTAAATTGTGGGGGGGAGCAGGACACTTGATGTCTGGACCATTATAGCTGGGGACTGGCAGTGGGAGATTTAGGATGGGTGTGGGGGTGGGAGGTCTTGGAGGGGTGTGGGGATGCTGGGGTGGGAGGTACTGGAGGGATGTTTGGGTGGGAGCTCTGGAAGGGGTGGGAGGTCTGAGAGGTATGTGGGGGTGGGAGATCCGGGAGGGGGGCCCATAATTTTTTTTGCTATGGGGCCCAGTCATTTCTTGCTACGCCCCTGCCCTCACTGGACAACTTTCACAGTAGTTATACCCACATTGTGCCCCCTAAAAGTACTTATCCCTTCATTGTGCACCCTTCACAGTAGTTATGCCCTCATTGTGCCCCCCTCATAGTAGTTATGCCCTCTCTGTGCCGCTTTCACAGCAGTAATGAGCTGTGTCCCCTTCACTGTTGTAATGCCCTCTCTCTGCCCCTTTTACAGTAGTAATGCCCTGTGCCCCTTCATAGTAGTAATGCTCTCTGTGCCCCCTTCACAGTAATAATGCCCATTGTGCCCCTCCGTAGTAATAATGCCCATTGTGCCCCGTTAATAGTAATAATGCCCTCTGTGCCTCGTTAATCGTAATGATGCCTTCTGTGCCCCTTTGTAGTAGTAATGCCCTCTGTGCCCCCTTTATAGTAATACCCTCTGTGCCCCCTTCACAGTATAAAGCCCATTGTGCCCCCTCCATAGTAATAATTCCCAATGTGCCCCCTCCATAGTAATTATGCCCTCTGTGCCCCTTTATAGTAGTAGTGCCCTCTGTGCCCCCTTCACATTAATAATGCCCATTGTGACCCCTCCATAGTAATAATGCCCATTGTGCCCCCTTAATAGTAATAATGGCCTCTGTGTCCCCTTGTAGTAGTAATATCCTCTGTGCTCCCTTCACAGTAATAATGCCCTGACACACACGCACACCACAGTGGGTGTTTTTTTTTTTTTTTTTGACTGAAGCAGCAGCAGGCTCAGTTCGGCTACAAGGCACACAGCCGTTTTCAGGAGGACTAGAGAGGAACACTAGAACGAGTGGCTGCAAAGATGGAAAGTTTTTTCCTGCCTGGAGGAGGGTGAGCGGTGGCCGGCGGCAAGCATACAAGTGAGTGAGATAGGTGCACGCACACTCTCTGACTCAGAGCACACACGCTACTATTCTGCCTGCTGTGGCGCTGCCCACCTGACCTCTCCTCCTCTGTCACTGCTGGCTGAGCTCATTCCATCTAAACCATTCAGTTATTGATTCACTGAATGGCAATGGCTGGCCGAGATGGCTGGCTCTCACTCACAGTTCGCTGCCTGATGCCGGCGGCACTGCACCCCCTGTATAGCTGACACCCGGGGTGGACCGCCCCCTTCCCCCCGCCCCCACCTTAGCAAGCCACTGCTGTCATCACATCCCATTATATTTAGAATCATTTGTATGTGAAAACAGCACTTAATAAAAGAGACATTTATGCACATCATGTAAGGTTAATATTACTGGTTAGGGTACTTTCACACTTGCGTTTTTCTTTTCCGGCATAGAGTTCCGTTCTAGGGGCTCAATACCGGAAAAGAACTGATCAGTTTTATCCCCGTGCATTCTGAATGGAGAGCAATCCGTTCAGGACGCATCAGGATGTCTTCAGTTCAGGCCTCTTTCACACAGCCGTATGTCTTTTTCAGTGTTTTGTGGTCCGTTTTTCACAGATCCATTGTTCAGTTTTTTTTTGTTTCCGTTGTGTTTCCGTTTCTGTTCTGTTTTTCCGTATGACATATACAGTATACAGTAATTACATAGAAAAAATTGGGCTGGACATAAAATTTTAAATAGATGTTTCCGCAAAAACGGAACGAATATGGAAGACATACGGATGCATTTCTGTATGTGTTCCGTTTTTTTTTTTTTGCGGACCCATTGACTTGAATGGAGCCACGGAACGTGATTTGTGGGCAATAATAGGACATGTTCTATCTTTCAATGGAACGGAAAAACGGAAATATGGAAACGGAATGCATACGGAGTACATTTCATTTTTTTGTGGAACTATCAAAATGAATGGTTCCGTAAACGGCCCGTAAATGCACATGCGCAGACTGAAAAATTAATGCCAGATCTGTTTTTCCGGATGACACCGAAAAGACGGGTCCTACATTTTAATGCATTTGTAAGACGGATCAGGAACCTGATCAGTCTTACAAATGCCATCAGTTGGCATACGTTTTGCCGGATCCGGCAGGCAGTTCCAGCGACGGGACTGCTTGCCGGATCACTCTGCCGCAAGTGTGAAAGTAGCCTTAGTTGTTGAAAACTGCACAGCTTTCCAAATACAAAACATATAACTAAACTGTAATGTTCCCTAGAGATTAAGAGATAAATATTGTATCTCATTTTTTCATTTGATGACAATTATCATAAAATAGCACAGCTGGCTTCAGTTCTGAACCCGTCCACAAATCCAGTGACTAGAATAAATTACATGTTTGCACATGATCCTTTTTTTTTGCTCAGGAAGTATAATTTTCTCTGTTGGCATTTGGAGGTAATTAGGTGTGAAAAGCAGGGCTAAGCAGCTCTCGTCATTGGCACATACACTATTAACAAGCCATAATGCTTTGCTGCTTAATTAGCAGGCAGTGAAAAGGAATGCACTTAGCACTCAAGTCATTACAGTATCAGTCTGTTATATGTAAAATATGTACATTTTGTGAGATATGGAAACTATCCATCCATCCATCTCTACAGTATCTACATCACTATCTGTCGCTCTAGCTACAATGCATTCTTTCACTTTTTTCACATTTCGCTTGTTTTCAGCACAAGGCTGCAACCTAAGAGGCATATTTATTAACACCGGCATTTTAGATGCCGTTCTTCATAAAGCCCTAAGCTGGCGGTGGATGCACTGGAGTTATGAAGCGGCACCGCTTCAAGGTCCTTTCTAAACCAGTGTAATTTGGTGAGGTTGCCTGTAATACTTATTGGTATGCTTAGTCCTATTATTTCTGCACCTTCCAAGCCCTTGAACAGGTAGCTAATCTGTATTCCTCAATGTATGGTGAGGCTGCCTGTAGCTAGATTGTCCTCCACCATGTGCAAAGGTGCCCAGTAAGCCTTAGGTAGTGGCTGTTATCACCGATGTCTCTCTTTAGCTTGGTTTTCTTCCAGGGATGCAAACACTATCCTCTGGTTGTAGGATGTAGGAACTAAGAGGGTCACAGGAGGAAAACACTCTCCTGCGCCTCATACCTTGGCTCTACCTCATTGCTGCATCAATTAATCTGTGGTATGTAGCCTCAGCTTTACAACTGACTCTGCTCCTCTCTACACTCCTCTCCTTTCTCTACCTTCTCCACCGTCTTTCTCTCTCTACACTAGGCCTGACTTAAGTATTTATATAACCTAAGTGCTATCTCCATCTAGTGGTGGGATGTATAAATTACACCTAGCCAGTCTATACAAAATGACATAGAATATGATAATGCCGTTTCACAGTTCCCACGTGTCCTGAGTGGGACGCTGCATATTTATATTGTATAAAGCTGGGGAATTGCTTTCATTGCTCATGTGCCTTGTAATGGGCGGAGGAAGACAGCGGGGCGGGTTTAGAGAGCCGCTTCTATATTTGTTATACTGGGCATGTAAGACTAGCGCACATACCATGGTACATACCTGGCAGGAGACCAGAGTTATGACAACTTATGAAATGAGTCAGTAGCAGCGCCAAATAGCACTAGTTCTGGAAGTCTGTTGGTATGCTGAGAACCCAAGCTGAATGCAGCTGCCATTCAGTCCATGACAGGCTGGGTGCCAGGCCAGAGATGCAGAGCACTGTATCAGACTAAGGCTCCATTTACACGTCCGCATTTCTGTTCCGTATTTTGCAGAACGGAATTGCGGACCCATTAATTTCTATGGGGCCACACTATGTGCTGCCCGGATCCGCAATTCCGTGTCTGCAATTCCGTTCCCCCAAAAAATAGAACATGTCCTATTCTTGTCCACAATTGCAGACAAGATAAGCATTTTCTATTATAGTGCCGGCGATGTGCAGTTTGCAAAATGCGAAACATACATTGCCAGTGTCTGTTTTGCGGATCCGCGGATCCACAAAACACATACGGATGTGTGAATGGACCCTTATGGTTGTACATACTGTGGTAAGTGAAAAAAAAGTGTATGGTAGAGTCCTGGAAGGGGTGTATATCGCACCCAGCTTCCTCAACTGGGTGAGGTAAATAAAATCCAGAAGGTTAAAATGGGCTCAGCACTGTGTAGGTTGCTTAGACAGTTTTGTTAAGTTTATGGGCTGGATTTTATTGGACTGGGGGAAGGTAGGATTGGTAGAGGGACCTCCCCAGCCCACCCAATTCCGGTACAGGTTTTCCCCTAGCCTGAGGGATCCCAGCTGAAGCCAGCTGGGATCATCAAGGGGAAATAAAGCACAGTCCAAGCTTTCAGTCTGGGCAGAGAAATACCTGGAGAAAGCCTGGGGAAAGCCTGGGGAAAGCCTGGGGAAAGCCTGGGGGAAGCCTGGGGGAAGCCTAGGGAAAGCCTAGGGAAAGCCTGGGGAAAGCCTGGGGAAAGCCGAGTTCTCTGTGTTCAAGAGGTGAGTTAGGAACTTCACTGTATGTCACGACCATGGTCATGGTCGTGACTCCTGATCCGCATGCAGTTGCCTGCGGTTTGGTTTTTGTCAATCACATTGTGAGGGCGGCTGGATTGTTGCCTCACATGTGGTTGCCGCTGGGAACATGTTTGTACGTGACAGCATAACAGCCTGAGCTGATGCTGGGCTGCTTGCTGCTATGTGCATGCGGTTGCACCTGGCAACCTATCTTTGTTAGGTGTGTCTTTTGTATGTCTGGTGTGCACAGGGTTTTAGTTATGTGTGCACTTTCTCCTTTAAGTTGCTGTCTTCCCTTCCCTGATGTTGGAAGGGTTAACTTCCTTCTAGTGTGTGTGCACTGGGTGTGGGTGTGGCTACTTGGGCCTATATAGCTTCTGTTGTGATTCAGAAGCTGAGGGGTACTCCAGCCTTGTAGTAAGCTGGAGGCACCCTTCTGGTCTCTAATACCATCTGCCAGTGAGGGCCACCCGTGTGGTCATAAATGTTATGTGATGTTAAGTTTATGTTTATGTGGAGTCTGTTTATGTTTATATTCCCTTACAGCTCGGCCAGTTTAGACTCCTGTTTCTCTGCATCCAGGAGGAACAGGTGGTCTACCCAGCTCCTAGTTCAGGGATCGGCGGAGGGTGAGTAGGGATCCGAGGTTCCTGAGCATGAGCCCTCCTACCTTCAATGTCGGCTCATGCAGCTAGCAGTCAGGGTTGGATTAGGGATGCGTTAGAAGGTGACCTGCTCCCTTATTCTGTTGTCCTGGCCGAGCATTGACTAACATCTCGTGGCATCGTACGGCTGAGGGTTTTCCCCATCCTCAGCCATGACACTGTATTAGCCAGAGCCCAGACGGGCAGGTGTTTATTTTGGTTTATGTTTTGTGGTGCTGGACCTTCAGCTTAGGCCTCATGCACACGACAGTATTTTTTCACGGTCCGCAAAACGGGGTTCCGTTGTTCCGTGATCCGTGTCTGTTTTTTCTTCCATGTGTCTTCCTTGATTTTTGGAAGATCACCAGACATGAAGGAAAGTGCGGAGCCAAATGGATCCGTCCTGACTTACGATGCAAGTCAATGGGGACGGATCCGTTTGACGTTGACACAATATGGTGCAATTGCAAATGGATCCGTCCCCCATTGACTTTCAATGTAAAGTCAGGAGTCCATAGTAGAACGAGAGTGTCTGGCCATTAAATGGGCTCTGGAGTCACTTAAATATTACCTACTGGGTAGGAAATTTCAGTTGGTAACAGATCACGCTCCTTTTAACTTGGATGAAACAAAACAGGCAGAAAAACGCAGGAGTGACCAGGTGGTTTCTCTCCCTGCAAAATTTTAATTTCAAGGTTGAACATAGGCCGGGTAAATTACAGGGTAACGCAGATGCTTAGTCCAGGATACACTGCTTGTTGGCTAACGGTCTGGAGAAGGTTGGGGGGGGGGGAGATATGTGGTAAGGTGACCAAAAAAGTGCATGGTAAAGTCCTGGAAGGGGTGTATATCGAACCCAGCTTCCTCAACTGGGTGAGGTAAATAAAATCCAGAAGGTTAAAATGGTCTCAGCAATGTGTAGGTTGCTGAGACAGTTTTGTTAAGTTTATGGGCTGGATTTTATTGAACTGGGAGAAGGTAGGATTGATAGAGGGACCTTCCCAGTCCACCTCATTCCGGGACAGGTTTTCCCCTGGCTGCTGTAAGCTCAATCCTGATGTTTTCTGCTCTATCTCTCCCTCCTTCCACAGTAACAGTGTTATAGATACCTGTACCTTCAGGAATAGAGAGGAGTACACAACTGAGCAAACTGTATTAAAGAAGGAGGAGAGTATCCATGGCGGAGTCTGTAGGGAAGGGTAGGGGGATCACACAGGCTTTACTGTATGACATTGTGGATAAGGCCTCATGCACACGACCGCCAAAACCGGAAGGAGCCTGTGTTATATATATATTTTTTTTTGCGGGACCGCGGAACGGAGCCACGGATGCGGACAGCACACAGAATGCTGTCTGCATCTTTTGCGGCCCCATAGAAATGAATGGGTTTGCATCGTCGTGTGCATGAGGCCTAAGGAGGAGAAGATCCTCAGCAGAGTCTGCAGATTGAGGTAGGAGAACACACAGGCTTTACTGTATGACAGTGTAGATAAGAAGGAGGAGATCGCCAGCAGAGTCTGCAGATTGAGGTAGGAGAACACACAGGCTTTACTGTATGACAGTGTAGATAAGGAGAAGATCCTCAGCAGAGTCTGCAGATGGAAGTATGAGAACACATAGGCTTTACTGTATAACAGTGTAGATAAGGAGGAGAAAATCCTCAGCAGAGTCTGCAGATGGAGGTATGAGAATACACAGGCTTTGGAAAGGGAAGACAGAACCCACAACAGAGTCTGAGGAAGAGGGGAGAGAATTCACAAACAGTTAGCATTAAAAGGGTTTTTCAAAATTTTAATACTGATGACCTATCCTCTCGCAGCTTTCCCTATCCTAGGGAAAGCTATGAGAAGGCCGCAGTGCTCACAGGAGCACCACTGCCTTCTCATACAGCGGATTGCTGGGGGTCCTGGGTGTCAGACACCCAGTGATCAGATACTGAAGATCTATCCAGAGGATAGGTCATCAGTATAAAATCTCAGAAAACCCCTCTAATGTCTGTTTGGGCACAAGGGAGATAAGATCACACATGTTCTTTATCAGAAGGGGAAGACAGGAAGATACATGAGGCTTAAAGTTTTTTTTCCAGGATTTCAATGTACCTCATTCTTCCCCATGTTTTTTCAGTTTAGACTCTCCTGACCTGTTTTCATTATGGATCACTCTGGTTATTACATCCTGTATGTAGCACTTCCTGTTGCTGTATACAACTGAACCCATGATGCACTTCTCCTTTCTCTGCCACAGCTCCAGCACCGCCCCTAACAACACCCAGCTAGTTTATAGCTCCTCCCACCATGTAGTTACATAGATACTCCCCTAACACCAAGCTAGTTTATAGCTCCTCCCACCGAAACCAGTTACATAAACACTCCCCTATCACCCAGCTAGTTACATAGACACTCCCCTATCACTGCCCCTAACAACACCCAGCTAGTTTATAGCTCCTCCCACCAGCTATTCATATAGTCACTGCCCCTAACAACCACCAGCTAGTTTATAGCTCCACCCATCCCGCTAGTTACATAGACACTCCCCTATCACCCAGCTAGTTTATAGCTCCTCCCACCAGCTAGTTACAGAGACACTCCCCTATTACTGCCCCTAACAACACCCAGCTAGTTTATAGCTCCTCCCACCAGCTATTCATATAGACACTGCCCCTAACAACCCCCAGCTAGTTTACAGCTCCTCCCATCCCGCTAGTTACATAGACACTCCCCTATCACCCAGCTAGTTTATAGCTCCTCCCACCAGCTAGTTACAGAGACACTCCCCTATCACTGCCCCTAACAACACCCAGCTAGTTTATAGCTCCCCTCACCAGCTATTCATATAGACACTGCCCCTAACACCCAGCTAGTTTATAGCTCCTCCCACCAGCTAGTTACAGAGACACCCAGTTACCATATACAACCGCATGCATCTGTCATGAACGGATCCGGTTGTATTATGTTTTCTATAACCATGACGGATCCGTCCCCATTGACTTATGTTGTGAGTCAGGACGGATCCGTCTTACTCCACACCACTTCACAGACAGAAAACCGCTGCTTGCATTATTATTTTGCCCGCGATAGGAGCGCAACCAAACAGAACGGAATTCTTTCTCGTGCATTCCGTTTTGTTCAGCCTTGTCCCTATTGACAATAAATGGGGACAAAACTGAAGCGTTTTCTTCCGCTATTGAAATCCTATGACTGATCTCCCTATGGCGGAATTGAAAACGCTAATGTGAAACTAGCCTTATACACATACTGTATGTGTAAAAATCATTTTCCATAAGAAAGGTATACATAGCCTTCAATGTACAGTGCAAGTCATTTTTTTTTAAGAATATACACTGATGAGCAAAAGGGTAACAATGTTTCACACTTTAGACATTCAGGCTCCATATCTCACCATCCACTACAACTTCAAACGTGAGACTACCATCATTTTATAGACAATCATCATGGCTATCTCTGACATAAATTGGACTTGCAACTATTTAGCATATGATTATTTATGCAGATTCTTGTCATGTGACTGCAGTCTCACTGTGTTGCTCCTGGTGGTGGAGCAATCTTTCTCTTCTTCTATACTACAAATTACAACCTGTTCTCATATTCCCTTATAGCTCAGTGTGTTATTAGGCTGATTCCCAAGTGAAAGGTCACTGGAGCCGCCATAAAGAAGATTTCCTGAGAAAAGAGAAAGCATTATCCAGCTCATCGATAGAGGTAACTCGGCCAAGAAAATCACCACACTGCATCATGTGAGTGCCATGACAGTTGGAAGAATACGAAATTGTCAGTCCATCCATTCCAAAGCCAAGAGGTGGACGTCCAGGCCAAAAATCAGAGTCAGCAAATTGGCTCATTACAAGGTCTATCAGTTCTGGTGCGACAAACACAGCAGTGGCGGTGGCTCGTATGCTTCGTAATAGTGAGATCACAGACGTCCGTGCAAACACAGTATGACGGGCATTGCATGAGTCTGGAATGGTGGGCTGAAAAAAAAGGTGAAGAAGCATCGGGTTCAATATCGCCATATGAAGTGTCGGCTCAAGTTTGCAAAAAAGTGGACAGTAGAAGATTGGAAAAGGGTGATTTGGAGCAATGAGACGAAAGTCAATAGACTGGGCTCTGATGGGTGCAAATGGATCTGGAAGAAACAAGTCAAAAGGGCCCTAATGGATTGGGAACATGTAGACGACACCTGGGAACATATTTTGGTCGAGACATGCTTGAATCTGATCGAGAGCTGATGGTGAACTCGCTAAAAGAGTTCAAGAGGGGCCTGGATGTAATTCTGGAGTGTAATAATATTACCGGTTATAGCAGGGATGGACTGGGAATTTAAAGTGGCCCTGGAAAAAATACTAAAAGTGGCCCCATTTTGTAGTTGGGTCCAAATCTCTGGAAGGCAGGGCCAACACAATTAGGCGGGCCAGCAATACCATATTGCGGCATATTATACTACCCTAACAGAGCCAAATACCACAGTCCATCACAAAATACTGCCGCCAGCAGCACAAAATACATCCACTGGCCGGCTGTGAGGAGGGCTCAGGTGGCCCGCTGGGCATCAGTGACGGTCACGTACATTACACACAGGGGGGAGGATAGTGACCACTCGCTCCACCCTCACCCCTGGCCCTGCCTACTTGCCTCGCAAGTCCTAATGACAGGGGACAACTAGACGGCAGTCCCTAACTTAGGATACGTGCTGGGAAGACAGATAAGACAAATAACGGAATGTGAACAGACCGGGTCAGAACCAAGAGAGCTATGCAGTACAAAGGGTTAAGCAAAGAATGGTCAGGAGAAGCCGGGGTCAAATACCAGGAGAGTAGAGAAGTAGCAGAGGAGTAGCAGAGGAGTCTGCAAAGAGTAGTCAGGTGGGAGCCGAAGTCACAATACCAGGAGGGATGCGCAGTACAGGAGGAGCAGACAAAGGATCGTCAGGGAACAGGATCAGGTGAGTAATCAGTAGTCCAACAAATAGCCAGGAACCTAGAATTACCAGGCAACCTGTGGCCAGCAGGCTGCCTGTATTTATAGTGGGGTCTGAGGGTCATGTGACGTGGCCAGCGTCACATGACCGACAGACAGACAAGTCGAGCACTGAGTGATCAGCTTGGCGCTCAAGGCAGACCTAGGAGCAGGGAGCCTCCCAGCTAGCAAAGCTGCCCTGGGAACGAGGCCAAACAAAGATCCTCGCTCCCGAAGCTAAGCAGCAGGTCTGCGGCTGAAGGGAGACTGAAGTGGAAGCTCCGAGATAATGCATCAGCCTTCACGTTTTTACTTCCAGGCCTGAAAGTAATGGAGAATTCAAAACAAGTAAAAAACAGTGCCCATCTAGCCTGACGGGGATTCAACCTCTTAGCAGATTAGAGAAACAAAAGGTTCTTATGGTCAGTGACAACAGTTGCACAATGCCTTGCCCCCTCCAGAAAATGCCTTCACTCCTCAAATGCCCACTTAATGGCCAGCAACTCCTGATTCCCTATGTCGTAGTTTCTCTCGGTGAAAGAAAATTTTCTGGAAAAGAATGCACACGGTCTCAGGTTAGTTAGACTAGCAGGACCTTGTGAAAGGACTGCTCCTGCGCCGTCCTCAGAAGCATCCACCTCCACAATAAAAGGTCTCTCCCGATCTGGCTGGATCAGAATTGGAGCGCTACTGAATGCCTTTTTTAGTGTTTCAAACGAAGCAATGGCCTTAGTAGACCAGTTGTCCAAATCAGCCCCTTTCTTAGTAAGGTCGGTCAACGGTTTAGCAATTACTAAAAAATTCTTAATAAATTTACAGTAGGTTTTGCCAATTACTAAGAACCGTTGTAAGGCCTTTAAGGATGAAGGCCTTACCCATTCCTTAATAGCTAGTACCTTACCAGGATCCATCTTGAAGGCGTGAGGGGTCAGGACATGCCCTAGAAACAGTATCTCCTGTACACCAAAGACACATTTCACTTGTTTAGCGGACAACTGATTCTCCCTCAACACCTCTAATACATACTTGTCTAACATGAGATTTGAAATCAGGGGAAAATATCAAAATGTTATCAAGACAATGACAAATTTACCTAAAAACTCTCTAAGAATATCATTCATAAAGTTTTGGAACACAACTGGGGCATTGATGAGTCCAAAAGGCATAACCTGATATTCAAAGAGTCCTGCCGGAGTATTGAACGCCGTCTTCCATTCGTCTCCCTCCTTGATTCGGATTAGATTATATGCACCTTTCAGGTCAATCTTAGAAAACCAGGTTTCCCCCAGAACCTGGTTAAATAAATCCAGAATCAATGGGAGAGAATATCTATTCTGGATAGTGATCTTATTCAATTTCCGGTAATCGATACAAGGCCTAAGACCACCATCCTTCTTCTTAACAAAGAAAAACCCTGTTCCCATAGGAGAGACAGAAGGTCTAATGTGCCCCTTACCGAGGCTTTCCTTAATATAATCCTCCATGACCTTGTGTTCGGGCTTAGAAAGATTATAAATACGCCCCTTAGGAAACCTGGCACCTTCTACTAACTCTATGGCGCAATCATAAGGTCTATGGGGTGGTAGAACCTCTGCGGTAGGTGATGAGAACGCATCAGAATATTCCCTAATGACCGTGGGTAATATATCAGATTCTACTGAGACCCCAGCTTGTACAACAGACAAGCACAAGTCACAGTTAGGTCCCCATTTCACCAACTCCCCCCTGGACCAATCAATAGTGGGGTTGTGTAATCGGAGCCAAGGCAACCCTAGTACCACCTCGACTGGTAAGTTCTCCAGGAACATTTCTCAGAGTGGCACACCCCCATGGTTAAAGAAATCTCTGAGGTACATGACCTCGCCATACCACCTACCAGGGGAGTGGCGTCAATAGCCATGACATGGATAGGTGTAGGAAGAGAAAAAATTGGAATACCCAGTCTAATGGCGTACTCAGAGTCACCAAAGCTGGCCGCTGAATCAGAGTCAATAAAGGCCTTACCTGGCCATTTTTTAACCCCCAGAGATATTGTTATAGGTACTAAAAGCTTACATTTCGTAATATCAGGGTGTACCCAGTTTTTAGGTTGCCTTGCCTTGGGAGACTTAACGGAGAGGGCCTTCTTAGGATACTGGTTGATCCAATGGTCAGGATCTCCGCAGTAAAAACACACTCCACGTCTGCAGCGCAGATTCCCTTGAGTCATGCCGACCTGCATGGGTTCCTAGGTAGAGACCTTAGAGTTGATTCTGGGATAGACCTCAGGCTGGACCACCATCTGAGAAGAGAACTGTCGTTCCTGTCGTCTCTCTCTAACCCGTCGGTCAAGTCGGACTACAAGGGTCATCATCTCCTCTAGAGTCTCTGGAAGCTGATAACTCACTAGAAGATCCTTTAAGTTATCAGACAGACCTGACCTGAACTGACTCTTAAGTGCTGGTTCATTCCATCCTGAGGGAACACACCACCTTCTGAATTGGGTACAATACTCCTCCGCAGGTAGATCGCCCTGAACCAGAACCTTTAGAGCAGTCTCGGCTACCAGTGTCCTGTCTGGTTCATCATACAGGGTATCCAGGGCCTTAAAAAAAACCTCCACTGATGTTAAACAACTGGCGTCAGCAGGTAAAGAAAATGCCCAGTCCTGGGGATCACCCTGTAACCGGGAAATGAGAATGCCCACGCATTGACTCTCGGGGCCAGAGGATACGGGGTGCAAACAGAAAAAAGTTTACAATTTTCTTTAAAGGAAAGAAACTTTCGATCTCCAGAAAAGGGCTCAGGAAGTTTAATCTGGGGCTCTAAATGTGGACTGGAGGCCTGAGGGATGGAAGTACATTGTCCTAGCTCAAAAGAACAGAGTTTCTCCCCTAGCTCCTGCACCATCTGAATCAGGTTAGAGACATGGTCAGTCAGGGTCACCAGAGGATTCATGATACAGTGGTTAGATTACGGCCTGTTAATCTGTGACGGTCACGCACACTACACACAGGGGGGAGGATAGTGACAACTGTGCTCTACCCTCACCCCTGGCCCTGCCTACTTGCCTCGCAAGTCCTAATGACAGGGGACAACTAGACGGCATTCCCTAACTTAGGATACGTGCTGGGAAGACAGACAAGACAAATAACGGAATGTGAACAGACCGGGTCAGAACCAAGAGAGCTACGCAGTACAAAGGGTTAAGCAAAGAATGGTCAGGAGAAGCCGGGGTCAAATACCAGGAGAGTAAAGAAGTAGCAGAGGAGTCAGCAAAGAGTAGTCAGATGGGAGCCGAGGTCACAATACCAGGAGGGATGCGCAGTACAGGAGGAGCAGGCAAAGGATCGTCAGGTAACAGTAGTCCAACAAATAGCCAGAAACCTAGAATTAACAGGCAACCTGTGGCCAGCAGTATGCCTGTATTTATAGTGGGGTCTGTGGGTCATGTGACGTGGCCAGCGTCACATGACCGACAGACAAGTCGAGCACCGAGTGATCAGCTCGGCGCTCAAGGCAGACCTAGGAGCAGGGACAGGGCCGTCTTTAATATTGATTGGACCCTGGGCAAAAATTTACTTGGGCCCCCTGGATCCCGCCTTCCCACACCTTAGCAGGCAATCACGCCCTCCACCACAACACACACACACAAAAAATCCACACATCTGGTAGAGTCCAGTGAATGACTGTAAATACTTCCAGTTCTGAAGACTCCAGCGGCTCAGGATCAGTGCTCTGGGCTCAGGCTGGAAGTGGGCACCGCTCTGCAGGAAGGAGACCAGGGCTCGGCTCACCCTAGTGTTACAGTGCACCCCAGCACCCCACAGTATGCAGTATAGCACCCTATAGTATACAGAACCACACAGTATGCAGTTTAGCACCACACACTATACAGTACCCCACAGTATATAGTAGAGCAGTATAGCAGCCCACAGTATACAGCACCTCACGGTATACAACACCTCACTGTATACAGCACCCCAAACTATACACGATACAGCCCCCCACACTATACAGTACAGCAGTATAGCACTCCCCCCACTATACAGGCCCCCCCCACTATACAGGCCACCCCCCCTCCCCCACAGTATACAGCCCACCACACCACCACACAGTATACAGGCCCCCACACAGTATACAGGCCACCCCCCCTCCCCCACAGTATACGGCCCACCACACAATATACAGCCCATTACACAATATATAGCCCACCACACAATATACAGCCCACCACACAGTATACACGGCCCAGTAGACGGCCCTGAGCAGGGAGCCTCCCAGCTAGCAAAGCCAGCCCTGGGAATGAGGCCAAACACAGATCCTCGCTCCCGAAGCTAAGCAGCAGGTCTGCGGCTGATGGGAGACCGAGTGCGCCTATGGCGCCCCGTGACAGCATCAGCTCACCGGGAAATTTCCCTGTAAGGTCTATGGCCAACCCGCCCCTGGGTTATAGTTACTAAAGAGGGGTCGTTGATCCAGGGAGTGTTTCTGATTGCCTGGAGTCGGGAAGGTATTTTTTTACCCTAAAGTGAAGAAAATTGGCTTCTACCTCACAATTTTATTTATTTTTTATATATATTTTTTTGCCTTCCTTTGGATCAACTTGCAGGACAACAGGCCGAACTGGATGGACAAATGTCTTTATTCGGCCTTATGTACTATGTTACTATGAGAGCATGCCCAGAAAGATTCAGGTAGTGTTGAAAGCCAAAGGTGGATTTACAAAATACTAACAAAATAATAAAAAATTTAATTTAGAATTTTAGGAGCAAAACAGTAACACTGCAGTTACATGACAAGAATCTAACTAATCATATGCTAAATAGTTGCAAGTCCAATTTATGTATGAGATAGCCAAGATGATTGTCTATAAAATGTTGCATTGTTACCCTTTTGCTCATCAGTGTACTTTTTAATTAGGTTTTGCATAAATGTATAGGTTTAATATACAGTAAACAAATTACATTCAAAATATGGCAATATAAAGTTAGCATAATTTTAGCTTCATAGTACGAATGGTGTCATTATTCATATATGCCTTTTACCAACACTGTACTAGTAGGATGTTGGTATAGGCAGCCATAGTTGGATGTTGAGCTGGTACCGGCTATATTTGTAAGTGTGATTGAAGCTGGTCCCATTGGTCTACTGCGGCTTTACATAGTAAGGGCCGCTTCACACGAGCGGATGCCTTGCGTGGCATCCGCTCCGTGACAGAGTGCCAAGACCCGCTGCAGACTGCAGAGGCACGGGGCAGTAACATGACTGTTAATGCTCCGTGCCTCTCTGTGATCTCTTTACTACGAAATCACAGTGACAACTGTGATTTCGTAGTAAAGAGATCACAGAGAGGCACGGAGCATTAACAGTCATGTTACTGCCCCGTGCCTCTGCAGTCTGCAGCGGGTCTTGGCACTCTGTCACGGAGCGGATGCCACGCAAGGCATCCGCTCGTGTGAAGCGGCCCTAACATAGTTTTATAAGGCTGAGAAAAGACATTTGTCCATCCAGTTCAGCCTGTTATCCAAAAGTTGATCCAGAAGAAGGCAAAAAAACAAACTGTGAGGTAGAAGCCAATTTTCCCCACTTTGGAGTAGGGGAGGAATTTTTTTCCCCCTAATGAGGTAATCAGAATAACTCCCTGGATCAACGACCCCTCTCTAGTAGCTATAGCCTGTAATATTATTACGCTCCAGAAATACATCCAGGCCCCTCTTGAACTCTTGTACTGAACTCCCCATCACCACCTCCTCAGGCAGAGAGTTCCATAGTCTCACTGCTCTTACCGTAAAGAATCCTTTTCTATGTTTGTGTCGCAGAGGATGTCCCCTTGTCGCAGTCCTGGGGATAAATAGATGATGGGAGAGATCTCTGTACTGACCCCTGATATATTTATACATAGTAATTAGATCTCCCCTCAGTCATCTTTTTTCTATGGCGAATAACTCTAATTTTGATCTTTCTGGGTACTGTAGTCCACCCATCCCAGTTATTACTTTAGTTGCCCTTCTCTGAACCCTCTCCAGCTCTGCTATATCTGCCTTGTTCACAGGAGCCCAGAACTATACACAGTACTCCATGTGTGGTCTGACCAGTGATTTGTAAAGTGGTAGGACTATGTTCTCATCACGGGCATCTCTACCGGTTTTGATGCAACCCATTATCTTATTTGCCTTGGGAGCAGCTGCCTGACACTGGTTTCTACAGTTTAGGCTAGTTTCACATTAGCGTTTTCAATTCCGCTATTGAGACCCGTCACAGGATCTCAATAGCGGAAGAAAACGCTTCAGTTTTGTCCCCATTTATTGCCAATGGGGAAAAAACTGAACGAAACGGAGTCACTAGAATGCATTCCGTTCCGTTTGGCTGCGTCCCCATCGCGGGCAGAATAAAGCTGCAAGCAGCATTTTTTCTGTCCACGATGTGGTCCGGAGCAAGACGGTGTCAGAGAAAACGGATCTGTCCCCATTGACTTACATTGTGTGTCAAGACGGATCCGTTTTCTCTGACACAATAGCAAACGGATCCGTCCCCCATTGACTTTCAATGGTGTTCATGACGGATCCGTCTTGGCTATAGAAGACATAATCCGTTCATGACAGATGCATGCAGTTGTATCATTGTAACTGAAGCGTTTTTGCAGATCCATGACGGATCCGCAAAAAAACGCTAATGTGAAAGTAGCCTTAGTTTGCTGTCCACTAAAATTCCTAGGTCCTTTTCCATGTCCGTGTTATCCAGCGTTTTACCGTTTAGTATGTATGGGTGACTTGCATTATTCCTTCCCATATGCATACTCTTACATTTGTCAGTGTTAAACCTCATCTGCCACTTCTTTGCCCAAGCCTCCAATCTATCCAGATCCATCTGTAGCAGTATACTGTCCTCTTCTCTGTTAATTACTTTACACAGCTTAGTGTCATCTGCAAAAATGTATATTTTACTTAAAGCCTTCTACAAGATGATTAATAAGTATATTGAAGAGAATAGGGCCCAATACTGACCCCTGAGGTACCCCACTAGTGACAGTGACCCAATCTGAGTGTGTACTGCTAATAACCACCCTCTGATTTCTATCACCTAGCCTTGTTACTTACCCACATACAGACATTTTCTCCCAATCCAAAAATTCTCATTTTATATACTAACCTTTTATGGGGTACAGTATCAAATGCTTTGGAGAAGTCAAGACGACATCCATTGATTCACTGCGGTCAAGTCTAGAACTTATCTCCTCATAGAAACCGATTAAATTAGTTTGACATGACCGATCCCTCATGAAGCCATACTGATATGGTGTTATTTGCTTATTTTGATTGAGGTACTCCAAGATAGCATCTCTTAGAAAACCTTTTATCCACAACAGATGTTAAACTTACCAACCTATAGTTTACAACCTCTCCCTGTGCATTGCTGCTCAGTCCTCCTCTTCATATAGATTCGGACGCTGACACAAATATATATTATTTTTTTAACCTGTTTACGAAAACATATTCAAGTTATGGTTATATCATGGACATAGACCTAAAGTCCAGACTTTTAGCTTTCATTTGAGGGTACCCACATCAAAATTGGATGAAGGGTTTAGGAGTTTCAGCTCCTTTACATGTGGCACCCTGTTTTTAAAGGGACCAAAAGTAATCGGACAATTAACTCAAAGGCTGTTTCATGGCCAGGTGTGGGCCATTTCTTCATTATTTCATTCTCAATTAAGCACATAAAAGGCTTGGAGTTGATTTGCGGTGTGGTGCCTGCATTTTAAAGATTTTGCTGAGAAGTAAACATATGGTCAAAGGAGCTCTCCATGCAGGTTAAAAAACAAGCCATCCTTCATCTGCGAAAACAGACAAAACCCATCCGAGAAATTGCTACACTATTAGGAATGGCAAAATCTACAGTTTGGTACATCCTGAGAAAGAAAGCACTGGTTACCTCAACAATGCAAAAAGACCTCGATGCCCACCGAAGACAACAGTGGTGGATGATCGCAGAATAATTACCATGGTGAAGATAAAACCCTTCACAACTACAAACCAAGTGAACAACACTCTCCAGGATATAGGCATATTAATATCCAAATCTACCATAAAGAGAAGACTGCATAAAAGTAAATGCAGAGGGTTTACTGCACGGTGCAAGACACTCAGATGCCTCAAGAATAAGAAGGCTAGATTGGACTTTGCTAAAAAAAAAACATCTTAAAAAAACAGCATACTTCTGGAAGAACATTCCTTGGACAGACGAAACCAAGATCAAACTCTACCAGAATGATGGAAAGAAAAAAGTATGGCGAAGACATGATACAGCTCATGATCCAAAGCATACCACATCATCTGTAAAACATGGCAGAGGCAGTGTGATGGCTTGGACATGCATGGCTGCCAGTGGCACTGGGTCCCTAGTGTTTATTGATAATGTGACACAGGACAGAAGCAGCCGGATGAATTCTGGGGTTTTCAGAGACATACTGTGTGCTCAAATCCAGCCAAATGCAGCCAAACTGATTGGTTGGCATTTCATAATACAGATGGACAATGACCCAAAACATAAAGCACATATCTGGCATAACCACTGTGAGGGGCACATATCTGGCATAACATCTGTGAGGGGCATGTAACTAGTATAACTACTGTTAGAGGGGAACATATCTGGCTATAACTACTGTGAGGGGCACATACCTTGGCATAACTACAGTGAGGGGGCACTAAAGTAGACATAACTGCTGTGACAGGAACAAAGTTGGGCATAACTGCTGTGAGGTGCCACAAGGAGGACATAACTATTTTTAAGGGACCACAAGGTGGGCTTAATTACTGTGAGGGGCCACAAGGTGGGCATTAGTACTGTGAGGGGCCACAATGTGGGCACTAGTACTGTGTGGTAGCACTTAGGGGAAATGTCCTCGATTACCCTGCTATACATTGGCATGGCTCAGTCTTACAGGCCAGCACAGCCCCTGCTGGTGATTTCACAGGGGCAGTCACAATCCCTTTCTTATGTGATTACTCCTTTTTTTCTCTATGACCACAGGGACCTTGTTCTGGATCCAGTGGACATCACGCCGACGCCAGCGACACACTGGATGAGGTAGGACCAGATTTTTTTTAGGACTGGGTGAGTGTAGCCATGCATTGGGCTCAGGGCTCTTTAACACAAGCATATCCTGTTAGGGTAATCCGCTGCGTGACAGAGTGCCAAGCCCCGTTCCAGACAGCAGAGACACGGAGCATTAACATGATTGCTCCGTGCCTCTCTGTGATCTTTTTGCTACAAAATCACGGTGACAACTTTATCTTACTGTGATTTTGTAGTAAAAAGATCACAGAGAGGCAAAGAGCATTATCAATCATGTAATTGCTCTGTGTCTCTGCTGTCCGTAATGGGGCTTGGCTCTCTTTCACGCAGCGGATTACCCGCACGGCATCCGCTCGTGTGAAAGAGCCCTTAGTGTAAAGAAAATCTGCTGCCTCTTTGTAAAAATGGGGGGGGGGGGGGGGGGATCCAAAGTTTGAACTGGGGCCAATAACACCATAGTTACCCCACTGGAGCGCAGTTCACACACAAGGTATCAAGCTCTTACACTCAGCAGGTCATCTTCACCAGGCAACACGCCAGACCTTCAGTGTATAGCGACAGTGAGGTCACGGTATGGGCAATCGAGGGTTACTCACTTTTTGGAGGACCCTGGGCAGGCATGTAGCAGTGAATGAGAGGCAGACACTAGTTCCTCTGGGGCACACTCTGGGTGTAGAGACCTGGCCTGATGTTGGGTGAGGTGCCCTGGTTGTTGCAGGTGTTTAGAGTGCCTGAGGCAAGGTCCCTTTAAGGTACGTGACGCCAGTGCCTGTAACGGTGGCACACCGGTTTTCAGTAGCAATAAGTGAGGTACACGGATGGTATGGTGAACCAAACGTTGCTTTACTTATAACAGTCCAACTTTGTACATCAAGATGGTAATACAGTCCTTTACAGTCCCAAATGCACAGCAGGTTTATATCACAGCAGGTTTCAATCTCGCAAGATACTTGGAGGGTATATAATTAATGCTTGGCAGTGCTATGCTGCTCTATCTCCACAGCTATTCTAGCTGGCTGGATCCCAAGGCCCGGATGCCTATTCGCTGGCTTAAATCCTTGGTATGAATTCCTTCCTCCAGTATTGGCACTTGCTTAAGGTTGCAGTACCTTTGTTTCCTAGCTGTCTCTCTGCTTGAGGTGACAGGTGACTGCAGGTTGCTCCCAGGAGGTGCTGTCCTACTACTGGGGTATCTCAACTGAGCTATCCTTAGCCTCAGGAGCTTCAGGCTGACGAGGTAACTCCTCTAGTCCCCTGGAATACACTCTGTCTCCAAGCAGGCTGTACTCCATCTAGCCTCCTGGTGCAGCTAGAAACCAGGACTATCCAGCTGCATGTCAGGAGGAGGCTCTCAGCATATCTTGGGCTGGTGACTTCTCACTTCTGTCTCCACAGACTCCTGACTATGACCTAACCACTCCCTGTCTGGGCCTGGACATTTATACTAGGGGCTCCCTATCTCCCTCTAGTGTCTGGGAGGCTAAATTACACCCCACTAGGCCTGCAAAGCATATAACAGGGAAAACCATTGCATGTAAAACACACAGTAAATTACATTAAATGCATAGATCAATACAATATCACTGTCCCTTGTGAGTAGAAGTACACGCTACCCAATTGACCCTTGTGTAGTGCCCACTCCTACCTAGTGGGACACTACATACCCCCACGCTATGACTTTGCCCGTCCTCAGCGCAACCTGAAAGGGGCCCTGCCCAGCTGGATACTGCACCTGTAATAGAAAAACAATGCAAAGCAGGAAAATACATCTACATTTGCGACATACATTATATGTATATATCAGGCAGTTCCACTGGCTAAGGAGCAAGTACGGTGAAAAGGGGCGTCGTTCTCTTCTCTCAGGATAACATAAGGGAACAGGGGCGCTGACCTGGCACAGCGTATCAATAAATACCAGGATAGTCCATATTAATCAAATTGTCCATAATAGAACCGTAGAAAAATGTAAAACAATTTAAAAGTTCTTGGAGGCTCAAAGAACAAACATGAGTCCGTACCCAGGTTCCTTTCTTATCTGCAGCAAGTGTTTCAAATCCAGCAGTGACAAAGGTACAAGATCACAGAGGCTCGCATATAGTGGAGTCCATCTCTGGGCACATTTCTTTAAAATAGTAGAAAAATCTCAGAGGCTCTTGTACATTAGAGTCTATCCCTGGGCGCATTCTTTTTAATATTTACGTTGCATAGTAGAAGTGACAGCACATAAAAATAGTCCACATTATTCAAATGGCATACATATAAAAATAAGTGCTGTAATACCCTTAATCAACCTGAAAAGGGGGTGAAAGGGTTAAAGGTGCAACATACACAAAATAGGCACAACTGGGATTTTTCTTCACTCTGAGAAAGCAGGCAGGAGGTCCTGTAAACAATATGGCCTTGCTGCAATTGGTATTTCAGTGGCCGACCATTACCACTGAGCCGTGGGTAACTGGCAGCAGCAACAGAGGGCCAAAACAACGAAGGACTCCTGTCCTGAAAGGGTTAATCCACTTTACTTAGGGTCCCTTGGCAAAATAAATCAAATGATGGCCTAGCAGGCCAATTCACTGGGGCAAGTCAAATCCACTAGGCATCTCAGTGGTGCTCCCTGGCTCCATTTGTAGACTGGGCCTGTACTGAGGATCAACAGGCGGATGTGCCCACAACACAGTATTGGGGGGCAACTGCAGCATGAACGGACCCCTAATAGGTATTGGCCCCATAGGCCTAGGGGTAATCAGGGTTGCTGACCGCACCGATGCAGGCATGACAATTAGAGGTTGCTGCACTGGCCTGGGTACCGCTGCTGCAAGCGGTCCGGTGGGTTCCTGGTTGACTGGCTCTGTCCGCCGGTGCACAGCGTAGGAGGACCTCACCGCAGGTGCTGACACTAAAGAGGGCCGGCTGGAAGGGACAGGTACTCTCACCTTAGACCCGGAGACGTCCGAGTCCTTAAGTCCTTTCTCTTTCAGGTCAGGTGGAGTCTGGATCCTGGCGGAGGCAATCTGGCGCAGCTCACGCAGTTTCTTCTCCAGCCGCACGATCTGGTCGTCCAGGCTTTCGGAGTCGGGATCGCTGTCCTCCGCTGTCGCCGCTGGCACTTGTACAGGAGTTGGTGCATCCTGCGCAGCCGCTGCAGGTTCAGGTGAGGCGTCCGCTTTTCTTCCTCTTCTGATGTTGTCCAGGGCCGCACGGAATCTTTCGGCATCTTCTAGTTCACGGACAGTCTTCTCCCTGCGAGGCAGCTCAGGTGAGGGCCATGGGATTACCCTCTTCTCCACCACTGTAGGTTGCCAAAAGACGTTCGGGACAATGAAGGAGCCCCGTTCTTGGAAGGCATGATGGGCCGGTTCTGGAGAGCGCACAGGTTCGCGCTCGCAGCCAGGGTGGTCCTCATCAAGGTACCAGTCCTCCGTTTTCTTTTTAGGACGGGACAAGGCAGTGGCGAACTCTACTTCCTCTCCCTCGCGGAGGTTATGCAGATGTTCTGGGAGGTAACTCCGCTTGACGGACCTCCGATTCACGTATAAGTCTCTGCCGGTGATATAGTCTTTTATGAAATCGAAGCCTCGGTCCTTGTCAAAGGCCACAACCAACCCCATTCTCCTTTCCAGGCGGGGTTGGGTGTCAGTGTGGCACTCATGAACGGTCTTTGCCAGTTCTTCATAATATATTTTGGTCTTGGTAGTTTTCTTGATTGCGGCCTCCCGGATCTCTGAAATCAATGCTGACCACTTGAATGAGGGCTGGAAAAAGTCTCTCCAGGAGCCATAATAGGTCTCCGGTTGCGTCCTCGGTGGCGGGCAGGTGGGTCTCTCCGGTCCCGGAGAGTAGGCCGGTGGAGCGTCCTCTTGCTCTACACCAGTACAGTTCATTTGTAGCAGATCAGGCGCAGACATCCCAGCAGAGCAGTCTTCACTCTTCAACATGCTCGATCCTTCTCTGGAGAGCGACAGGGTGGCGCCGACAATTTCAGACAGATCCTCCCATTGCACTGGGAGGCCGCCCCCCCCCGGTACTCCAGTATGGGGGAGGCGGAGTCCATTTCAGCAGCCATGCAAATGTCCAGACAGGGCGGTGGCGCCGACATCTAGCCTTTCCCAAACTTTTCGGCAGAAGGCGCCAATTTTTACCGCCAATTCAGTATGAAGATGACGCAGCAATTAAATCCAGTCTTTGAGCAAAATCGCTGTCTATTCACTGACAGCAAGCGGTGGCTTAAATAAGCAGAAAACAGTCCATACAATACAATGTTCACACCGCAATTATCACAGTTCACTTTGGCCCAACAATTTTCAATAAAGCAATTAGGGCTTGTCCCTTTAAGGCAATAAACAGCACACAGTTTCTGTATCCGCAATGGCGCAGGAATGTTCGTATCCTGTTCGTGACGCCAATTTATGCAACACGCCAGACCTGCAGGGTATAGCGACAGTGAGGTCACAGTATGGGCAATCGAGGGTTACTCACTTTTTGAAGGACCCTGGGCAGGCATGTAGCAGTGAATGAGAGGCAGACACTAGTTCCTCTGGGGCACACTCTGGGTGTAGAGACCTGGCCTGATGTTGGGTGAGGTGCCCTGGTTGTTGCAGGTGTTTAGAGTGCCTGAGGCAAGGTCCCTTTAAGGTACGTGACGCCAGTGCCTGTAACAGTGGCACACCGGTTTTCAGTAGCAATAAGTGAGGTACACGGATGGTATGGTGAACCAAACGTTGCTTTACTTATAACAGTCCAACTTTGTACATCAAGATGGTAATACAGTCCTTTACAGTTCCAAATGCACAGCAGGTTTATATCACAGCAGGTTTCAATCTCGCAAGATACTTGGAGGGTATATAATTAGTGCTTGTGTAATGACCGGCAACACGCACAGGGAGGAAAACAGGGAAAGCCCTGCCCAAGGGAGAGGGAAAGGTGGTGACCCCTAACTCACCTTGCAGCTGGCACCTGACTGCCCTGACGTCCCTAGACGGGTTCCTCACCCGTGCGGCGATCACTTTGCCTAAACCCTGGCTTTCCCTGAAATGAGCCCTAGATAATGAACGGGCCGGTGGGATCGCTAGTCCTCACCACTGCACTAAGAGGGAAACACCAGGGAGAGGACGGACAGACAAACACAGACAAACACAAACACCCAGGTGGATGGCAACAATTGTCCACAAAGGTCCAACAGGGATCCGGAGGGTAGCGTTCTAAGGCAACACTCAGAGAACGCAGCAACACAGCTCCAGTGGGTCAGAATAGATGTCCAGGCAGGAAGCTCTATATCTGGCAACCAGAGAAGTGTGAGAGGGGAATATAAGGAGGATTGGGAGTGCTGGACAAGGAACAGCTGAGAGAAGGAGCTACGGATCCCTGAGTGAGCCAAAAGGGTTTGTAAAGCAAACCCAGAAAGCTACAATAAGGAAACTTCCCTATCTGACATAGAGCGTGCAGCCAACCGCTGCGACCTCCTGACCCCGGGTACAACGGAGTCAGGCGTGGCTCTTGACACCCTCGTGACAGTACCCCCCTCTCTACGAGGGGCCTCCGGACACTCAGGACCAGGTCTCTCAGGATGAGAGGCATGAAAAATCTGAACTAGCCTGTCGGCGTTTACCTCAGACGCAGGAACCCACATTCTTTCCTCGGGACCGTAACCTCTCCAGTGCACCAGATATTGGAGAGAGCGGCGGACCCGACGAGAATCAATAATTTTGGATATCTGAAATTCCAAACTACCATCCACGACAACAGGAGGGGGTGGCAGCGGTGACGGTTCTAGAGGTGGAACATATTTTTTGAGTAACGACTTATGAAAGACATTATGGATTTTAAAAGTCTGAGGTAACTCCAGGCGAAAAACCACGGGGTTGATGATGGCTACAATCTTGTAAGGACCAATAAACCTAGGACCCAGTTTCCAAGAGGGAACCTTCAACTTGATATTCCTAGTAGACAACCACACATAGTCATTCACTCCTAGGTCCGGACCTGGCGACCGTCTCTTATCAGCCATGCATTTGTATTTACCTCCCATATTTTTCAAGTTAGCTTGCACCTTCTGCCATACTGATGAAAGAGATGATGAAAACCGTTCCTCTTCGGGAACCCCAGAAGACCCCCCCTCTTTGAAAGTACAGAATTGGGGATGAAAACCATATGCACCAAGAAATGGTGACTTGCCAGTGGATTCCTGACGGCGATTATTTATGGCAAACTCAGCTAACGGTAAATATGACGACCACAACTCTTGGTTTTCAGACACAAAACATCTTAGATATGTCTCCAGGTTTTGGTTGGTACGCTCAGTCTGTCCATTCGACTGAAGATGGAAAGCTGAGGAAAAGGACAAGTGAACCCCCAACGGGAACAAAAAGCTTTCCAAAATTTAGAAATAAACTGGGTTCCCCGATCCGAAACAACATCGGAGGGGACCCCGTGAAGCTTCACGATCTCACTGACAAATACCTGAGCAAGAGTTTTAGCATTAGGTAGTGCGGGTAACGCAATAAAGTGTGCCATTTTGCTAAACCTGTCCACTACTACCAAAATCACTGTTTTACCCGCAGACAAAGGTAAGTCAGTGATAAAATCCATAGACAGATGTGTCCATGGTCTATTGGGAATGACGAGTGGTAATAGAGACCCTGCAGGACGTGTATGTGAAACTTTTGCGCGCGCACAGGTAGAACAAGAAGACACAAAATCCAATACATCCTGACGCAACCTTGGCCACCAAAAACGACAAGACAATAGCTCTAAGGTTGCTTTACTACCCGGGTGCCCAGCAAGTGCCGAATTATGATGTTCCTTTAATAATTCGAGACGTAGGTTCAACGGTACAAACAATTTCTCTGAGGGGCAAGAGACCGGGGCGTCCCCCTGGGCCTCTAACACCTTCCCCTCCAAAGCAGAGTGTACCGCAGAGACAACCACTCCTCTTTGTAGAATGGGTACCGGATCACTCACATTACCCCCTCCAGGGAAACAACGAGATAGTGCATCAGCCTTGGTGTTCTTTGCCCCAGGACGATAGGTAATCACAAAGTTAAACCTGGTAAAAAATAGCGACCACCTAGCCTGTCTAGGGGTGAGACGCTTAGCTGATTCGAGGTACAGCAGATTTTTGTGGTCCGTAAACACAGTGACGGGGTGGACTGCCCCCTCTAAAAAGTGACGCCACTCCTCAAACGCAAGTTTAATAGCTAACAGTTCCCTATTGCCAATATCGTAGTTCTGTTCTGCTGCAGATAGTTTTTTAGAAAAGAAAGCACAAGGACGCCATTTGCCAGGAGACGGACCCTGAGACAGTACAGCCCCCTACTCCCACCTCTGATGCATCGACTTCAACAATAAAAGGCTGAGAGACATCAGGTTGGACTAGTACAGGTGCTGAGGTAAACCTCTCTTTTAGAGAGGAAAAGGCAACTTTAGCGGCGTCAGACCATTTAGAAAAATCAGTCCCCTTCCTAGTCATGTCAGTAAGGGGTTTTACGATCACCGAATAATTTTTAATGAATTTCCTATAGAAATTCGCGAAGCCCAAGAACCGTTGTAGTGCTTTGAGGTTCTCAGGAAGATCCCAATCCAAAATTGCCTGGACCTTCCTAGGATCCATACGGAAACCTGACGCAGATAAATAATAACCTAGAAATTGTATCTCCTGAACGGCAAAAACACATTTTTCAATTTTAGCATATAATTCATTCGTCCGTAGGACCTGTAGTACTTGTCTGACATGCTCCTCATGTGTTCATTAGATGACTAAAAATGTCATTAACGAAATGTTGAAAGACGGCAGGAGCATTGGTCAGGCCGAAAGGCATAACTAGATTTTCATAATGCCCCTCAGGGGTGTTAAAAGCTGTTTTCCACTCATCCCCCTCTTTAATACGAATCAGATTGTAGGCCCCCCTAAGATCGAGTTTGGAGAACCACCTAGCACCCGCAATCTGGTTAAACAGGTCAGGAATGAGAGGAAGAGGGTATGGGTCTCGGATGGTTATCCGATTTAATTCACGAAAATCTAGGCAAGGACGCAGGCCCCCATCTTTCTTTTTAACAAAGAAAAACCCTGCAGCCACGGGTGAAGAAGAGGGTCTGATGTGTCCCTTAGCCAAACTCTCGGAGATATAATCCTTCATGGCTTGTCTCTCTGGACCTGAAAGATTATATAACCTGGTCTTGGGTAATTTTGCGCCGGGAATAAGGTTAACCGGGCAATCATAAGGACGATGAGGTGGTAACTTCTGACAACCTTTTTCAGAAAAAACGTCCTCAAAGTCCGAAACAAATGTAGGTAGGGTAGTTATGGAGGCGACTAAGCAATTGCTATTTAAGCAATTTTCTCTGCACGGCTCACTCCACTCCAATATCTCCCTGGCCTGCCAATCCACCACTGGATTGTGCGCTACCAACCAGGGAAGACCCAGCACTACCGGAGCGGGAAGCCCTTCCAGAACAAAACATGAGAGCATCTCGTTATGGTGGTCCCCTACCCGAAGGTGTAAATTATGAACGATGTGGGTGAGGTTTCTCTGAGACAGAGGAGCAGAATCTATAGCAAATATGGGAATAGGTCTCTGTAGTGTACAGAGAGACAAACCCATAGTGCGGGCAAAATGGGCATCTATCAAATTTACCCCTGCTCCACTGTCTAGAAAGAAAGAAATAGTCTCTGTCTTATCACCAAAAACAATAACCGCTGGCAACACAAATTGCGATGTACGTATGGAGGAAACGTATACCCCCCGGCTGACATCCTCCACACAGCCTGGGGTTTGTAGTTTTCCGACGGTTTTTTGTTTCTGAGGAAAGAAGGACAGACATTAATGAAATGACCCCTCTCCCCACAAAAAAAACAACCCCCACGCCTACGGCGAACCTCAGGAGGACGGACCTGACGAGTAGTTCCTCCTAGCTGCATAGGCTCGTCTAAGTCCGTACAGACTAACTGCTGCTTGGAAGGGGTTACCAATGGCTCCGGTTTTTTCAACCTGTCCGATAAGGCGTCTATCTATACGGATAGAAAGGGACATAACTGCATCAAGGGAAAAGGGGGTCTCATACAATGCAAGCGCATCCTTAACCCTTTCGGATAACCCAGAGCAGAACTGACTCCTGAGAGCCGGGTCGTTCCATTGGGTATCCGTAGCCCACCTACGGAAGTCAGAGCAATACTCCTCTACCGGCCGCTCTCCTTGTAGGAGTCTCCGTAATTTTGATTCAGCCAGTGCGACTCGGTCAGGGTCGTCATATATGAGACCCAAGGCCCCGAAAAACTCATCCACTGACCGAAGAGCCTGGGAATCAGTAGGTAAAGAGAACGCCCAGGACTGCGGGTCCCCCTGCAGCAGGGAAATAACAACACCCACCCGCTGTTCTTCATTACCAAAGGAGTAAGGACGCAGTTTAAAGTATAGTTTACAGGCCTCACGAAAAGTCAAAAACTTGTCCCTTCCCCCAGAAAATCTGTCAGGGAGAGGGACCTTGGGTTCCGCAACAACCTGGTTACCAGTAGCAACCGCTGGGCTTGCGGTCTGTTGTAATTTCTGCTGTTGCTGGAGGACCGACGCCTTCAATCCTGCCACCTCCAAAGACAGGCCATGAAATTGTTCGGACAGAGCAGCAATTGGATCCATACTGGATTCTAAGTAGATAAAAAAAAATAATTTTATTTTATTTTTTATTTTTTTTTATTTTTATTTTTTACCTTCACAAAAATAAGGGCCAGATATAATGTAATGACCGGCAACACGCACAGGGAGGAAAACAGGGAAAGCCCTGCCCAAGGGAGAGGGAAAGGTGGTGACCCCTAACTCACCTTGCAGCTGGCACCTGACTGCCCTGACGTCCCTAGACGGGTTCCTCACCCGTGCGGCGATCACGTGCCTAAACCCTGGCTTTCCCTGAAATGAGCCCTAGATAATGAACGGGCCGGTGGGATCGCTAGTCCTCACCACTGCACTAAGAGGGAAACACCAGGGAGAGGACAGACAAACACAGACAAACACAAACACCCAGGTGGACGGCAACAATTGTCCACAAAGGTCCAACAGGGATCCGGAGGGTAGCGTTCTAAGGAAACACTCAGAGAACGCAGCAACACAGCTCCAGTGGGTCAGAATAGATGTCCAGGCAGGAAGCTCTATATCTGGCAACCAGAGAAGTGTGAGAGGGGAATATAAGGAGGATTGGGAGTGCTGGACAAGGAACAGCTGAGAGAAGGAGCTACGGATCCCTGAGTGAGCCAAAAGGGTTTGTAAAGCAAACCCAGAAAGCTACAATAAGGAAACTTCCCTATCTGACATAGAGCGTGCAGCCAACCGCTGCGACCTCCTGACCCCGGGTACAACGGAGTCAGGCGTGGCTCTTGACACCCTCGTGACAGCTTGGCAGTGCTATGCTGCTCTATCTCCACAGCTATTCTAGCTGGCTGGATCCCAAGGCCCGGATGCCTATTCGCTGGCTTAAATCCTTGGTATGAATTTTTTCCTCCAGTATTGGCACTTGCTTAAGGTTACAGTACCTTTGTTTCCTAGCTGTCTCTCTGCTTGAGGTGACAGGTGACTGCAGGTTGCTCCCAGGAGGTGCTGTCCTACTACTGGGGTATCTCAACTGAGCTATCCTTAGCCTCAGGAGCTTCAGGCTGACGAGGTAACTCCTCTAGTCCCCTGGAATACACTCGGTCTCCAAGCAGGCTGTACTCCATCTAGCCTCCTGGTGCAGCTAGAAACCAAGACTATCCAGCTGCATGTCAGGAGGAGGCTCTCAGCATATCTTGGGCTGGTGACTTCTCACTTCTGTCTCCACAGACTCCTGACTATGACCTAACCACTCCCTGTCTGGGCCTGGACATTTATACTAGGGGCTCCCTATCTCCCTCTAGTGTCTGGGAGGCTAAATTACACCCCACTAGGCCTGCAAAGCATATAACAGGGAAAACCATTGCATGTAAAACACACAGTAAATTACATTAAATGCATAGTCAATCAATACAATATCACTGTCCCTTGTGAGTAGAAGTACACGCTACCCAATTGACCCTTGTGTAGTGCCCACTCCTACCTAGTGGGACACTACATAAGTCCCAAACCAGGGTACCAAGCCTCACAGGCTTCCTCCTCTCTAGGGTCACTTCCTCTCCCCCAGACTCATAGATAGTTGTTTTATACCTCTTTGATTAACCCAGCTGGCCTAACCTGGGGCTAGGGAACCTTTAATGGACTAGTGGTGTGAATTGAGAGACTCCCACTACCAACCTGTCTCCCAGTCCAAAGAAATCCAGCCCATACAATTTTAAACAAAACGATCTCCAGCAACTATGCCTTGCTAAAGCAGCACCATTTCTGGATTTCAGTTATCTCGCCCAGCTAAACTAAAAAACCAGGTGAGATACACACCCCCAGCACACTTCTACTGTGCACTTTACCACACTTGCTATAGAGTACAATAAAGTCAGGCACAGCTACTCAGCAATGCACACAAATAATCTAGCTCTCAAAGATACTGTCACGGACGTACCGAGATATACAGACGTTCCAGCGACAGGTGGCAGGAGATCTGTGAGACTGGCAACACGTGGTTTGATCTGTCATGTTTTCCATAGGGTGAGATAAGATTCTATGTATCCGATGTATGAACTTGCCTACCTTTTGGCGCCTGTTCATACTGGTAGTCTGTCAGGACTGGAGTTAGGGTTTTCTCTAGGAGGTGTCCATCTTCCTTCCCTAGTTTCCAGACCTTATTCCGGTATCCCCTTTCCCTCCTATGCTCGTTGTGGTGTTTTCCTCTCACACACGAGCGTGATAGATACTGCCTCATGTAATCTAAAGTCACACACTTAATGCAAACACACACTTGAAATCAAACATGCGAACGCTCACAAACTTGCGTTGTTTGTCTGCTTGTATAAGTGCAGCTCCCAAACAGCGTCACACCAGACTGCTCTGGATTCAAAGGTGGACTTTTACTGTGTATTAAGAATGAATAGAAAGTCTCTCAGCCTTTGTCTGATACTAGACATACGATAATGATTACCTGTATATATGACTAATCCAATTACTTCACTTGCATTGCTTATCTAATTTCCCATGATGAGTGCATATTCCGAACAGCAATATATATGATGTTTGAGCAATTCCTTGACCGTGCCCATAGAACGACTGGTAATTGAAACTAATGTAATTTGTAAACTATAACAATGTATTCATAATACTCTTATGTAACTCAATATTACTTTATATTAATGCCGCCCTAATATGTCTGTCTACCATGTTTCCCAGGCACACCATCTATGCTTGCCTATTCGTGTTTTCAGATATAATGTATTTTCTGTCCTCAAAAGAAATAAACAGATAGTATTTTCTGATGCAGTAATGATGTTGTTTTTTTTAATTATAACCCAAAACTATAATTGTAATTTATTTTTTCTTTAATATAATTAGGGAAGAGCGAATCGACTTCGGATGAAACATCCAAAGTCGATTCGCAAAAAACTTTGTTCTAATACTGTACGGAGCAGGAGCTCCGTACATTATTAGAATGTATTGGCTCAGATGAGCCGAAGTTATTGCTTTGCAAAGCAAAATAAACTGTGACTGCCATAGTCAGCAATAAGACAGGAATAAAACACATTGAGGAAGTTACATTGTTGATTTAAATATGGTTGATCATAGTGCTGCTTCTGGGCATCTAAAATGCATATTAGATGTGGAATGAAAATACGGCCGTAGGCATGGGGCCTACAAGTGAAAAGGAGTATCTTTTTGATATTATTTTTGCCTGGCTATAGGGCAATATTCAGTGTTATTCAAAGTACCTGTATTGGACAGCACTTGTATAATAATGTATACAGCAGTATGGTTCATTATTTATTAGGTACTATGTATGCTTTCCCCAAAGGGGTTTCCAAGACTTGACAAAAATTGCTTTAGGGCTGGACAGGCTGTAAAAACAAATAAACAGCTTGTCAGTGTTCTAGTCCCTGCGCCGCATCTCCTGTGCAATTTAATAACTAAGTTACTCTGGGCTTAAGTGATGCTGAGCCTCAGTGATCCCATGCCTTTCATGTAGATGTCACCACTGAAGCCGCTGATTGTCCGGCAACGGTTACATGCAAGTAGACTACATGTCAGACTTCCGGTCTAGTGAGCGCCATAAGCTCTAGGAGCTGCCAAGCTGGAAGTGGGACGTCCAGCCTTTGCAGCCCTTCCCAAATTTTGTCAGGTCTTGGACAACCCTTTGAAGCTGCTTGCACTATTTAAAAGAATACAGCTATATGTATTAGTTTACATACAGAATGAAAATATATAAAAGTAACTTAGTAAATAAGTAGCATTACTTATCTGATCTTGAATTACAGGCTGTATAATTTGTGTGAATACCAATTTTGGAGGTTTCAGAGCTGAAATCTACATGCAGTCCTTGCTGGATCAATATCTGTGCAGACTTAGTTTTGGTTTGATTTGCATTGTTGGAAGTGTGATCTATACACTAGGAACTGTATAGTAATCTCATGAATGAAAATATCCTCTCTCCACATTGTGAAGCTCTAATGGGGGTATAGACATCTTATTGGGGGTCTGGAGAGGTCTAATGGGGGGGGGGGTCTGGAGGTCTGGCTGGGGGTCTGGACTCTTGCACCAGGGCACATAACCCTTTAGCTATGCCCCCGCTTCTACCCGTTAACTTTGGTCACAGTCTTGTGACTCTTTATACACACCAGTAGATGTAATTAGCAGGGAATATTTGCTATCAGTAATTCTCTTGCAGAAATGCTGCTGTGTTTATTGCATAACCATAGTAAAAGGAGTTCAATATTGATGGCCTATCCTCAAGATAGTTTGTTAATATCTGATTAATGTGGGTCCAACTCCTGGCACCATGGCGCCGTGGCCTTTTTCTAGGCCAATGATGTCACATTCATTGGTCACATGGCCTATTTGAAACTCAGTCCTAATCAAGTGAATGGACCTGGGCTGCAATACTACAGCCAGTATACAATGTATGGCGCTGTGCTTGGTGTGCTGTGAGGAGGCTGCAGCGCTCACTAGAGAGCCACTGCCTCTTCAAACAGCCGATTGGCAAGGGTAGTGTCACGGCCTTTGCTGTGTGCGCTGTGACACTTGTGCCATGCTTGCGGTTGCCGGTGGCAACGTGTTGCTGTTATGGCATGTGGTGGCAGTGTCTCGGCTTTGGCTGTGTGCGTCGTGACAGTTATATGCGGTGAAGCACTTTTCGTGGTATGGACCGAATTACGTAGTGGTGACTTTTTATGTGAAACAGGCTTTTTGGGGGAAAATTCCTGGGTGATGGTACAACCGAATTCCAATATTCTTTTCATTGTTGAAATTTTTTATTTCAACCATGTTTTCTTCTGGAAAATTGATGGGTGATTGTACAACTCCTTTAGCGGTATGGACCAAATTATGTAGTGGTGAAATTTGTTATGTGAAACCGGCGTTTTTTGGGAAAATTGATGGGTAATGGTAGACTTTCTTCTTTATGAACCGAATTCCATTATCCTTTTTTTGGTGAAATTTTTTTATTTCAACCAATTTTTCTTTTGGGAAAATTGATGGGTGATTGTACACCTCCTTTAGCGGTATGGCCCAAATTATGTCGTTGTGGGCCCTGCAGTAAACATAATGAAAACGCTGATGACAACACACCAGCAGACTTTGCCTTTACCATCTATTCACAATTAAATCAAGCAGCTTTACTTAGTTGAAAACATTCATGTGTTTTTATCTGCTCTGTCTGCATTCGATCTCCACAGCACACAAGACATGACAGGAGAGCCTCTGCCTTGGAGTCCAAGTCCAGTTTCTAGAGATCAGAAGTTCCATTAGAATTGTGCATAACAATCTTGCTCCCTGTGCAAAGCTATAACAAAAGGACTCTGTAGGCATACACATCAGAGGAAGCTGAAGATGGTTTCCCCAATTTAAATTCAGAAGCAGTAAACAGCAGGACGCAAATAGAGGTGGCTGAACTCCGCTGCTCTGTATCTCTTGTGAACTCAATGTCTTCAGCAATGCTCCTCTCGCGATTTACAGCAAATACATTATTTTCATGTAGAGATCCCAAAATTATGTGGGAGGCATGTAGTGTATGAAAGCCATGTGCGACCCCTCTTAATTAAGGGCCTACTTGCCATTCAGCGGTGCAGGTATGTGGTAAAGCCCTTTTTGCGGTGAAATTTGTTATGTGACGCTGGCTTTTTTTTCCAGAAAATGTATCGGTGAATATACACCTCCTTTTGTGGTATGGAAAGACTTACATAGTGGTAAAATTCTTTCTGTGACACTGGCTCTTTTTCGGAAAATGTATGGGTGATTGTACACCTCCTTTTGCAGTATGGACCGAAGTACTCAGTGGTGAAATACTTTATGTGACACTGGCTCTTTTTTGGAAAATGTATGGGTGAATGTACACCTCCTTTTGCCTTATGGAACGACTTACTTAGTGGTGAAATTCTTTCTTTCTGTGACACTGGCTCTTTTTCGGAAAATATATGGGTGAATGTACACCTCCTTTTGCGGTATGGATCGAAGTACTTAGTGGTGAAATGTGTTATGTGAAACTGGCTTTTTCGGGGGGGGGGGGGAAATTGATGGGTGACTGTACACCTCCTTTTACTGTATGGGCTGAATTAGGCAGTGTTGACATTTTAAATTTCAAAGTAAAACTACAGTCAGTGAACGGGAACATCATTTATCGCTAGGATTTGCAAACACCAACCGATGGAGTGTTAACTGCAGAAGTAGGTCATCGTCACGAAGGAGCAGTCATTTTCACAGCTCGAGGTATCCTCCCGGAAGCTTGACCTCTGCACATCGACGGTCTGCATTGCGAAGCTTGTCTAAAAGAAACATCCCGCAGTGCACCCCCTTGGAGGAAACTCTGGATCCGGCACAGGCTGCTTTGCTCCTTCAAAAACAATGGACTCTGTACAGAGTGACACCGATGTATAATTTCTCATACACCAGACTGAAACAGTATGCCAAGCACCTGTTTGCCCACATAGCTGTCGAGAAGCAGAAGGGTCTTGCCATTGAAGTGGGCTCAAAGCTGAACCTAGAAGCCAAATTTTCTTGTTTACCTGGACTCAAAGGAAAGGACAGAGATCCACTGGCTGTGCTCATACAGATTTCGTCAAAGCCTCCACTCACCAAGGCAAGCACAGAGGACCGGATTGTGTGGACAGGTTGGTTCTGCAGGACATACACAGATGACGATCTATTGGAGGTATTACCAGAGACATTTACTTGCCTCCCGCTCTTCCTGTATAACGGCTCCAAGACGCTCGCGGCTATCGTAGGGACGTGGTTCAAAAGAAACTTTGACTGTTTCGGTAATCTGGTGATCAGTTCTCAGGACCTTACATGGCTAGCAGCGATGTGGACCGGGTATGATGTGTCTGGATCAGTGTGGGCCACAGAGCTTGTTTTCTCTGTGCCTGTCTAACCTCGCATGGACATTTCTTATGCCATCCACGCAGAGGACTTCAAGACTTTACGGAATGATATTCATAAATCAAAGGACGAGGTCACGTTGGAGGAAGTGGACAATTTATTCCAATGTCTTTACTCGCATTCCTTCACACACTTTAGAATCCATTTATCAGCAACCCAGCTCGTCACGGAAAGAGCTGGAGTCGACTTGTTTGCAGTCCTCCAGTTATCAACCATAACCCCATACATTTCATGCATTAACCTCGTGGTCACTCTGACACTGGTTGTCAATCCATTCTTGTTGATGAAGTACCTTTTTTTTCCAGTTTGTCTTTTAATTCTTGTGGGGTTCCCCCCCCCTTCTGTGTTGTACTTTGTGTATTTAATATCCTGTTTGTTAAATAAACGTTGTTTTTTTTCTCCCCCATTCAAAAAATATATAATTTGTTTGTGATTTGGTAGTCAAAACCAGGAGTGGGTACAAAACACAGAAGACATGCAACTATTCCATTCACGTGTAATCTCTGTTTTGGATCCACTCCTGTTGTTTTTGGCATTAGCAATACTGATGGATTAGGGTGGGTTCACACTAGCGTTAAGGATTCCGTTATGGCTCTCAGAAAAAAAGGCATTCCATTTGCTTTCCGTCTTAATAGAAGTCTATGGGAAAGCATAATAGATCCGTCTGGGTCCCGTTGTGCAAGACGGGAACCAGACAGGACTTTGTTTTCCGTCTTGCATAACGGGACCGAGACGGATCCATTTTGATTCCCATAGACTTCTATTAGGACAGAAAGCAAACGGAATGCCTTTTAAAGGCTTCCGTTTTGTATTCCGTCATAATACAAGTCTATGGGCAGAAGAACGGGTCCGTTCTTCCGTCTTATGGATTCCATTATTTTCCGTTGTATCCATGTTAGAATGGAAAGCCATAACGGAATCCCTAACGCTAGTGTGAACCCACCCTAACTGACCACATGCTGACCATGTGAAGACAGATGCTCAAAAGACAGGGTCTGTTTTTTGGGTGTTGTTCTTATGACTGATCAGACGAAGGGCAAAATAATCAGTGATGCCTACACAAACTTACTCCTGACGCCCTCTCCACTCTGTCATGGGCATTACTTGTATCAGCTTGTAAAAGAACAAGTTTTGTAGACATCTATGTGGAATCAGCTGACGGCGGTGTAAAAGGAGTGCGCTTCTTCTTGACGCTAACATTGACCTGTAAGGCTGAGTTCATACTAGAGTTATTTGGTCAGTTTTGGCCCAGCAACTGCACAAATAAGTGAAGTGTGCAATGATTCTTAGAGCGACGCCTGTCATCTGCATGTCATACGGACTAACAGTATTATTTCACTACCACAGCAGACTCCCTATGCGTGTTACTGCAAGGCACACTGTTCTACACTATTATAAAGGCTCTCTGCAGCCAGGAAATAGATGTTTTTTTAATGTAATTTGCCGTGAATTTATTCGTATCGAACCGAATGTAAAAAATATATAAAAATCGGCAAATCGAATTTTTGAAAAATTCGCTCATCTCTAGGGGTAAATATGAATAATTTTTGATTTTAGACCATTTTCAGGGGCTCTCTGCTGCACGCACGTCATCAGTGGCGTTCAGCATACCTCATGTGAAAACATAAAATGCTCCTGAGTTCTTTGTCAACCGTTATCCCCAGTGTAAGGGGATAATATCTAAACGGTGACAGTGAGCTTGGTGTTTAAAACAGGGCTACATGCATGATACCAGCTGCATGTAGTTTATATTTAGTCAGATAATTTCTAAAACTTCCTGTTGCTCTGTGATGCACCCGGTGTGAGGGGGTGACATACGGTGACAACAGTGGCTTTAGTAACTTGCTCCTGATGAACCAACGAACAAGTTGGACAAGAGAAACGCGTCGAGCAAATTATTTCTGTGGAAACAGCTACAGACTGACTTGCTGACTGGAGGAGCCTAGTGGCTTGTTCCTATGTTTTATCACCGGCTGGGGATTGGACTATCCTAGTAGTGTTACCTGACATTGTGTGGTGTGCAGTGTCTCTCTCATAGGAGACCTGTCACATCACTCACTGTTTCAATCAGGTACCTATATATGGATGTTACCAGTTTGCCCCAGGCAGGTAGAGGAACACGCTACATACTATTGACTCCTTATATTTTGGAGTTCTAGTGGTAGGGAGGATTGTAGGGATCAGCATCATCAGTCTGAGATATCCCCTCTCACCCTACCAAGCCTAACTTGTTGCAGACAATTTTAATAATTAATTTAATAAAAATAATTTTAGCGTACTTTATTTAGGCAGTAAAAAGATACACATTGAGTTAGTACGTAAATGCTACTGTGAATAATTAGTTATTTCATTTTCAGGGGCTGCCAGAGTTTTTATCGAACTCGGACAACCCCTTTAACCATACTGTAACACATGTCGACGGGTAATCCTTCTTAATCAGGACATTGGAATAAAAAAAATAACAGGCTCACACTCTTCATGTGAGATAAATGTCAAATGACCACTTTCATTTATTCGCTAGAGCTTGACCTTATTATATAATGTGATCATTAGAGAAATAAGCAAACGCTGAACGGTTAGACTGTCCCAGACATAACATTCAATAAACATTGTTTGCATGGAGATGGTAATTAGAGAATAATTCAGTCTGTTCACTTTCATTTTAATATTGTCTGTTATTTTCCAGCTATAGAGAATGCTTGTGCATTCATTTTCATAAACTGAGTGACAGTAAAGTAATTAATGGCTATTTATTTTAGCAAGGGTTGTAATGAATGTCCTTCCGGAAATGATCTCTACAGGAATCAAAGCAGAAGATGATAGCATACTGTTCATCAATCCTGAACTCCGCTATTGATTTACCACCAAATACAGAGCACGATCATTTAAAGCGACTTTGAGTTTTCAGAAAACTTTTCATAGCGACCAGTGGAGGTCAGAGTGCTGAGACCCCTACTGATCCATAGAACGAGGAGAGAAGCACTCGCACATCATGCTTTCTCTCCTAGCCTCTGGAGACAGAAGTGAGGTAGGCCCATAGACCTTCGATTGAGTCTGTCTTACTTTCTTCTCTGCAGCCAAGAGAGAAAGTGTGATGTGCAAGTGCTTCTCTCTCCTTGTTCTAGTGATCAGTGGGGTCTCATCACTCTGACCCACACTGATCAAAACCTTTGACATGTCGCTATGAAAAGTTTTCTGAAAACTCATTGTCCCTTTAATAAAATTACAAGAAATAATGATACCGTTGATATGGTCTGCTGAAACAGTCTGCTACATAAAGCAGAATATACCACTTGTGATGATATATGTATGTGTATATTTGCACACCGTGCTCCTACTGCCTTGAGGGATTGTCCACCCTCTGAGTATTCAAATTTTAACAGTGAACTCCCTGCCTCAATTCCTGCCTAAAACTTAAGTCCTGTGTCCCTACATGTATCGCCGAGCCTCTCGGCGTCTTCAGGGGAAACTATACAGGTATTGAGTGGGGGGCGGGGTCTGGGCTTTTAAATCCTCGGTTTCTCTGGGTAGTATTGTCTGACCAATCAGACGGCCGTTCGGGTAGACTGACACCCACAGCCACCAATGGGCAAGACATCCAGACATACGTCGACACAGGTCACCCACCGCATCTATCCTCGCCTATTATGTCATCTATAATGCGCCGCTCTTGTATCCTTGTTGGCGCATAGATCGGTCATCACTTACTAAGTTCTGCGCCTGTGCCCTGTAGCTGTACACTACGCTGATCCCTCTTCTGCGCATGCGTCCGCACTTAGTACTTCTTTTGCCATCTTCTTGTCCTGCCATGCATCCAGACTTAGAAGAGTCTCTGCGGAGGTCCTGCTGTATCCGATAAAAGTGACAGAATGGAAAAGAAATATAGGTACTATGCAGCCTGTCGATCATAATCTGTACCTGACTGGGCGCCAATTATTGTGCAGTGATATTATTATTCTTACCAGTGTTGGATTATATATATAAACTTGTGCATGTAGTCATTATCATTATAAGACTTAACAGACCAGGTAGAGATCCTTATTATATACAATGTTATCTTTAGCTATCAATTTTACATTATAGCTTCTGTACCTTATCTATCAATAAGGGCTTAGATATTTATGTTTGACATACGGTATATTATGTGATCTAGAATCTCATACAGACTGGTTGCACACCAGAGAAAAATTAGTTTAGATGGTGAAAATCTTCTGTTTTTCAATTTTTCTTTCTTTCCATCCTGTTACCTTATATCTATATATTTGCGGAACTTGCCCCCTTGGGATTCGCACCTCCCTTAACGATTTATATTTCTATCCACAGGCCCATCTCGTCAATGTTCCAATCCTGCACGCCGGATGCACGCAGAGGCAGGCTCAGTACCCAAGGTAAGTATTACACATACAGAAGAATTTCTACCTCCTATATAAAGGGTTAAAAAAAGATATATCATGAAAGCCCATTACTAGTATACCCTTCCCCTCAACTAACCCTCCCATTTCTCTATAGTATGAGAAATAATTTATGGGGGGAATTATTCTACTTTTGTTCCATGTATTTTATGCCATTTATATTAATTATATTCCGGATTAAACTTTACCCGGTTCAATTCAACTTATAAGTATGAAGCGAAGGTGAAACCTTCATTAAGCCCATTTGGGGCAAGAGACTGGAGACGATAGATCCATTTCGTCTCCTCTTGTTGTAATTTCCAGTCTATGCTGCCCTGTCTAGGAGATCCCCACATCTTCTGTATCCCCCAGATCTTTAAACCACTGTTTTTTTTCCATCATGACATCTCTGTAGGTGTCTAGACAGTGGTGTCTCCTCATTTGTATTTAAAATACTGAGATGTTTGTAAATCCTCCTCCTTAGTTCTTGAATCGTTTTTCCAATGTATAATTTGTCACATTCACATTGTATACAATACACCACCCCGGTACTTTTGCAGTTAATGAATTCACTTATTTTATATGTTTTTCCGTCTTGGGGATTACTGAACTCTTTCTTAGGGATCATGAACTTGCAGAAACTGCAAGCTCCACATGGGTATGATCCTATTGTTTTGAGCCATGTTCCCTTATTTTTAGGGGTTCTTTGAAAATGACTCCTAACCAGCATCTCTTATAAATTGGTACCCCGTCTGTATGTAATACTTGGATTTTTGGGGAGTATTTGTCTCAGATCCTTGTCTGCTTTCAAGATATGCTAGTGTCTTTGGAGAATCCTATATATCTTTTTATTCTGCACGTCGAAGGTCCCTATGCATCTAATGACTTTATCTCCATCCATTTTTCTCTACAGAGGAGTTCCTCCCGATTAGTGTTGAAAGCTCTGTTGTAAGCTCGATGCAGGACCTTCTTAGGTTATCCCCTCATTCTGAATCTCTAATATAGATTACTACTTTCTTTTTGGAAGGTCTCATCATCCGTACAGTTCAGTCTGGCCCTTAAATACTGGCCCACGGAAATGCCTCTCTTTAATGGTGGTGGATGGTAGCTTTACCAATGCAAAAAGCTATTTGATGCTGTGGGCTTTCTATACACCTCTGTTTTAATGCCTTCTTTCCTATCCAGTGTTTTTTTTAGATCTAAAAAGTTGGTAATTTCTGATTTAATTTCTACGGTAAAGATGAGACCTAGTTGGTTATTATTGAGTCTGTCCGTGAATTCTGTAAACGTTGCAATCGTGCCATCCCAAAAAATTAAAATGTCATCTATATAACGACCCCAAAACAAAATATAATCCGTGAATAGTGTATTCTCTTCTGTGAATACGTATTGATCTTCCCACCACCCAAGAAACAGGTTAGCGAAACATGGTGCGCAAACCGTACCCATTGCTGTGCCATGCGTCTGCAAATAATAAGTGCCATCAAACATAAAATAATTGTGAGTGAGTAAAAAACGTAACAGGTGAATAACGAAATCATTGTGATTATAGAAGTGTGTTCCCTTGGTATATAGATAGTGCTTCACTGCTTGTATCCCCATTTCGTGTTCTATACTTGTGTATAGGGCCTCTACATCAAGGCTTGCTATAAGGGTGTTGGGGCCTACTTGGATGTCATTCAATTTTTTGACCATGTCTAACGTATCTTTTATATACGATGGTAGGATTTCAACAAAGTAAAATAATTCCCCCCATAAATTATTTCTCATACTATAGAGAAATGGGAGGGTTAGTTGAGAGGAAGGGTATACTAGTAATGGGCTTTCATGATATATCTTTTTTTAGCCCTTTATATAGGAGGTAGAAATTCTTCTCTATGTGTAATACTTACCTTGGGTACTGAGCCTGCCTCTGCGTGCATCCGGCGTGCAGGATTGGAACATTGACGAGATGGGCCTGTGGATAGAAATATAAATCGTTAAGGGAGGTGCGAATCCCAAGGGGGCAAGTTCCGCAAATATATAGATATAAGGTAACAGGATGGAAAGAAAGAAAAATTGAAAAATAGAAGATTTTCACCATCTAAACTAATTTTTCTCTGGTGTGCAACCAGTCTGTATGAGATTCTAGATAACATAATATACCGTATGTCAAACATAAATATCTAAGCCCTTATTGATAGATAAGGTACAGAAGCTATAATGTAAAATTGATAGCTAATGATAACATTAAATATAATAAGGATCTCTACCTGGTCTGTTAAGTCTTATAATAAGGGTCCATTCACACGTCCGTTTTTTCTTTCCTGATCTGTTCCGTTTTTTCAGGAACAGATCAGGACCAGATCTGGACCCATTCATTTTCAATGGGTCCTGGAAAAAATCGGACAGCACAATGTGTGCTGTCCGTTTCCGTTGTTCCGTTCCGCATGTCCGTTTAAATATAAAACATGTCCTATTCTTGTCCTGAAAAATCGGATCCTGGTACAATGCAAAGTCAATGGTTCCGCAAAAAACGCAAGACATTCGGATGTCATTCCGTATGTCTTCCGTTTTTTGCGGAATCCGTTCCTGGAAACACATAGCAAATTTTATTTTATTTTTTTTTCATTTTTTTTTTCAAAGAAATCCAAACAACTTTATTTGATTATTGAAATGTATACATGTTTCCGTTTTTTGCGGATCCGCAAAAAACGGATGACATACGGAAACATTTTCAGGAACAACGGATCCGCAAAAAACGGACCGAAATTCGGATTATAGAAAAATACTGACGTGTGAATGTAGCCTAATAATGACTACATGCACAAGTTTATATATATAATCCAACACTGGTAAGAATAATAATATCACTGCACAATAATTGGCGCCCAGTCAGGTACAGATTATGATCCACAGGCTGCATAGTACCTATATTTCTTCTCCATTCTGTCACTTTTATCGGATACAGCAGGACCTCCGCAGAGACTCTTCTAAGTCTGGATGCATGGCAGGACAAGAAGATGGCAAAAGAAGTACTAAGTGCGGACGCATGCACAGAAGAGGGATCAGCGTAGTGTACAGCTACAGGGCACAGGCGCAGAACTTAGTAAGTGATGACCGATCTATGCGCCAACAAGGATACAAGAGCGGCGCATTATAGATGACATAATAGGCGAGGATAGATGCGGTGGGTGACCTGTGGCGCAGCATGGTGACGTGACGCATGTCTAGATGTCTTGCCCATTGGTGGCTGTGGGTGTCAGTCTACCCGAATGGCCGTCTGATTGGTCAGACAATACTACCCAGAGAAACCGAGGATTTAAAAGCCCAGACCCCGCCCCCCACTCAGTACCTGTATAGTTTCCCCTGAAGACGCCGAGAGGCTCAGCGAAACATGTAGGGACACAGGACTTAAGTTTTAGGCAGGAATTGAGGCAGGGAGTTCACTGTTAAAATTTGGATACTCAGAGGGTGGACAATCCCTCAAGGCAGTAGGAACACGGTGTGCGAATATACACATACATATATCAACACAAGTGGTATATGTCCCTGATTCATTCAATTCCTGAGATTTTTAACAAATGTTCCCAAGAAGTTTATTGGTACTTTTAACATAGTGAAAAAAAAGATTGTGTTTTAACATTAGTCAGAGAGGCTGCAAAATTACGCTCAGGTCCTAGTGACCACCTAATCCCAATTTGTTGCATTACAATAATATTGTAGCAACCTCCTGAGGGATCCTATCGTTTGGTATTTTCAAGTATAAAGCAGAATAGTCACAACTAAAAGAGATTGCACAAAGGAGCCTAAATAATGTATCTCCTCTGGTGATTATGTCACTGATGTTTGTTAAAGATTACTCAATCATCAGAGATTGCCGGTAGATGACTGCAAAATACACAATAATGAAGAAAATAAATGACATATAAAGTCAATACAACATATTGTGTAACATTTCAGTTAGGGCTCATTCAGACAGCCATATGTTTTGTTCTGCACCTGATCCGCACTTTTGCGGAACCGGTGTGGCACTGTGGACCCATTCATTTCAATGTGCTATCCGCATCAGTAGTTCCGTTCTGCGCCCCCGCAAAAAATATAGAGCATGTCCTATTCTTGTCCGCAATTGCGGACAAGAATAGGCATTTTCTATGAGAGTGACGACCATGTGCGGTCTGAAAATTGCGGAATGCACACGGGCTGGCATCTGTTTTTTGCGGATCCGCAATTTGCAGACCGCAATATACATACCTCAAACTGAGGTGGGTTGACTTATCAATAGAGATGAGCGAAGTTATGAAAAATTCGATTCGGCTGTCTGAATCACTGAGATTTCGCAAGGTTTCTGCAATCAAGATTGCTGCGACAGCGGTGACTATGTTTGTTTTTGTTTTTTTTCACCGCCATTTCAGGAAAAATAGATTTGTTACCACGAATCATGTGAAAAATTGGATTTGCTGCAAATCAAATTTTTCATGAAATTAGGAGTCCATTTCGGACACTTCATTCGCTCAACACTACTTATCAAGATAACCCCTTATCGTCTGGTCACATTTGCAGGTCCTGCTTCTGAAATCGATGGCATTTAGTTGATTTTACTGATAGGTTACATCTGGTATGTGTAATAGGCTGGCTATTCATCTGAAGGACAGACCTGGTAGTGTACTGGTACTGAGACAAAATCTACGAAACAACAGTCCAAAAAAAGTCTGCTTTATTGAACGATGGTCTCCTCTTTGGACATTCCATACTTGTTAGAAGGTTCCCCCGACAATAAACTAATCACAAAGTGTTCCACAGTTAGGACCCCCAGTAATCAGCTGAAATCGGTGGGGAAAGCGCGCTAGTAATACGATTTAAAATTTCCTACAGTGTCATCCCAAGGGAACTGAATGATTACTAATCACCCATTAAAATCAATGGGTTATCTGGGTATTGCGGAACCGGACAAGACTTCCAAATTAATAGATGCTCTTTGTAGCTGCTCTCCTCTTTTGCTGTGAAAAAGGATCCTGAAGAAGAGACCATCTTATTAAATCAAAATAGGGTAATGAAAGGGTTTTCTAAACTGAAGAGATAAGCGGATAGGAAATCAGCCTTTTACTTCTTACAAAGAAAATTAGTATCTTTTGCAGCAACTGTTGCTATAGGTTACTGTTTGAACCTTTTGCACTGTCAAAACCACCTAGTTGAACTGTAATGTGACTGTTGCTAGAACATGCTAGCAATGTTATGAGGTGATGTTTATGCATGCTATTATATCTCCCAGCACTCGTCCTAATGTGATATGCCATGTTGTGATAAAATGTACTGTTTGGCATGCACTGTGCCTTTTAAACCTCTAGGAGATGCCAGCAAGGGAATAGTAAGTGAATGTGCACTTCTGGGGGGAGATACTCTGCAAGTATTCAGACCATGATGGGAAGGTGTAATGATGATATCATGGGGGCAGACCATTTGTACTGACACTCTGGGAGAGTCATATTCCTTGGGTAGGATGTGATGGGCATTTCTAAGATCGCACTGTAGACAAGACTGAAAACACCCAGTAAATATATGTAGGTACATGTATATAAACATTGAAAAAAAATAAAGGACCTAAATAGATATGTCAGATTGCTCCAAAGGGTAGCATGCATTTATGTAGATATGTAAATGATTACAGGTGTGGTCTGATTATACACTGGGTCTTGTCACAAGAGAGCGTAAAGGGGCTTCCCTCACTGTCCTATAAAAATGCCCTCAAAGGGAACTTCTTGGTAGTGTACCTCTTGGTGAGAGATTCTTGACTGCTAGACATGCCTCTATTTTGACAAAATTCCCACCATCTAGGCCATTCTGATGGCATGCACACATGGCAAACAGGCTCCGGACGGCTCAAACAGACCACCAGTCGAGAGCATTGTTTAATCCACCAACAAGCATGAGCAGCTGCCATAGTTTCGTTGTCCAACATTCAGTCACAGATGGCACCTTCATTACACACCACTGTCCCTTCCTAGAACATTTCCAGGTGATTAGCAAAAGAAAATTTGGTGTCACAGCGCCCATTACACATCTTGCCATTGACCGCCAGACACTATTGCCTTTGTTCACAGTGGTGTTGTTAAAGAGAAACCTGGACTGCTATGGACTAAAACCATATAGTCTATAATGATGAATTTAAGTTCTGTTTGGGATCCGACAATGATCAGGTTCCAGTATGGAGGCCTCATGGTGATCACTTCAATACGATTTTTGCTTTGGAGCAACACACTGCCCCAACTGCTGGTGTGATGACAACATATGAAAGTCGGTCACCCATAGTAGTGAAACGAGGGAAACTAACGGCTTATACAGTATATGTGCAGTACATCCTCTCATGGCAGGTCTTCCAACTGGTATTTTTCAGCAGGATAATGCTCACCCATACACAGCAAAGGTCTCACAGGAATGTGTCTGCAAGATTGCAACAGCTCCTTGGCCTGCCCAGTTGCCATATTTATTTCCAATGGAGCATTTATGAGACCAGCTGGTGTGCAGAATCTACAGGCCATTCTGTGGGTAAATGTGTTGCAAAATACCATATGGAACCAGTACGCCTCCGCTCCCAATGTATGTATATTGAGCAGCTGTTTTATCACAGTTAGATGATTCAATGGATGATGTAATTCCTTTCCAATCAGCTGATGTAATTAGCTTCTAATGTCTGTCTGCTAAAAAGAGCTCTTAGAGAGACTGCCCACTGGATAAATAAGAGTGCTTTGCATTCCTCAGTGGAAATGGAAGAGTGAGCTGGTGGCTACAGTCGGAGACAGATCCAGTGTATATTCTTGCATGTACCTAGTGGACGTGGTTGCTACTGGAAAGAAATATACAACACTTTTGTGAATTGCTAGGGCAATAGAAGCCGAATACCACAGAGGGTTTGAATCCAGAGCTGAGGGTAAAGAGATGCTACGTAGTCCAGTGGCGGATCCAGAGCCTGGTCTCGGGAGGGGCACTTCCAGATTATTTTCTGTCCGCTGTCACAAAACAATGGTGCTTATAGAAAACTTACAATTACTTGGCTTGGCCCTTGGGGATCTCGGACACCAATTCAACACTTAGCCGGGGGCTCGGTGGAGGTTATGTGTTTTATCCTAATGAGAGAGATTTCATAATAAGGATTTGTAGAAAGGGCAGAGGGATACCAGAGCAGGGAGAGGATGGTGCTGCTACTAGGGGCTCATACCATGGGGGAGTAATAAAGCCCACCATAATGCCCCCCCCCCCCAGTAGAAATAATTCTTATTATAATGTGACAGTGCAAAAGATACTCCCTTGTAATGCCCTAGTTGAGCTAATGTCCCCATAGTGCCCTCATAATGTGGCAGTATAAAATCCGCCTATATAGTGCCCCCAGTAAATGCCTCCATAGTTCTCCTCTCCCCCCTTCCTCCTAGTGCCCCCCATAATGTACAAGTATAAAATGCCCCAGTAGATGCCCTCAGTGTCCTCCATAATTTGCAAGTATAAAATACCCCTTCTTAGTGCCCCCCGTAGATGACCCCATAGTACTCCTCTCCCCCCTTCCTCATAGTACCCACCATAATGTGTCCCAGTATAAAATTCTACTGTACAGAGCCCCCATATAAAACACCCCTTCTTTGTGGCCTCAGTAGATGCCCCTATAGTGCCCCCAATAATGTGCCAGTAATAACAGCCCCCCATCATGTGCCAGTAATAACAGCCCCCCATCATGTGCCAGTAATAACAGCCCCCCCATCATGTGCCAGTAATAACAGCCCCCCATCATGTGCCAGTAATAACAGCCCCCCCATCATGTGCCAGTAATAACAGCCCCCCGATCATGTGCCAGTAATAACAGCCTCCCCATCATGTGCCAGTAATAACAGCCCCCCCATCATGTGCCAGTAATGACAGCCCCCCCATCATGTGCCAGTAATGGCAGCCCCCCATCATGTGCCAGTAATGGCAGCCCCCCATCATGTGCCAGTAATGACAGCCCCCCATCATGTGCCAGTAATGACAACCCCCCATCATGTGCCTGTAATGACAGCCCCCCATTATGTGCCTGTAATGACAGCCCCCCATTATGTGCCTGTAATGACAGCCCCCCATTATGTGCCTGTAATGACAGCCCCCCATTATGTGCCTGTAATGACAGCCCCCCATTATGTGCCAGTAATGACAGCCCCCCATTATGTGCCAGTTATGACAGCCCCCCATTATGTGCCATTAGCCAGAGCCCCCCATTATGTGCCAGTAGCCAGAGCCCCCTATTATGTGCCAGTAATGACAGCCCCCCATTTTGTGCCAGTAATGACAGCCAGAGCCCCCCATTATGTGCCAGCAGCCAGAGCCCCCTATTATGTGCCAGTAGCCGCCAGTATTGTACACAAAAAAAAAATACTTATACTTACCTCCTTGGCAGCGTTGCGATGCAGGCCTCTTCCGGCCTGTGTCCCGCGCTGCATGGCTCAGGCGGCGAGATGACGCAATTGCGCCATTGCACTGGCCTCTGATAGGCTGCCGGCCTAGTGCCTGCAGCCTATCAGAGGAAGGGAAAGGGACATGTCTCTCCCTCCCCTGCCTCAGCACAGTCATCTGTATCGCTGTCCTGAGGACAGCGATACAGATGACTATGGAGATGAACCCTGTGCCCCGCGGCCACCCCCACTTCTGAGCGGCTCGGGGGGGGGGCCTCCCCCTGGATCCGCCAGTGACCTGGGGGAGGTTGCCCTTCCCCCTGGATCCGCCAGTGACCTAGTCCATGCATCCTGAAAGGAACCAGGTCATGTAACAGAGACCAGACAACCTGTAAGGAATACTGTTTGAAAGACGGTGTGCAATGTTTGTGAAGCCAGTTACTGCAACCTGGAACTGTGTGTTTTGCAAGGCAGAGATATTGCGGCAAATAAATGTGTGCACAGTAGTTGTGAAGTGAAATACTGCAAGCGAGAAACTGTGTAGATTGTGAAATACTGCTCCATGTGGAAAGGTATCTGTGGTGATAGGTGCAGATATGGCCATTTACATTGCTTCTAACCTGAGGAGACCAAAGTCAGAGCCAGGTAACAGATGGCAAGGCAAGCCAGACGGTGATTGAGCTGTTATCTCTTAAAGGGACAGTGTCATACTTGTCTGTTGCCACTTAAAGAGACAATGTACCAAAGTATTGTTGCCTGTAACTAAGCCTGTGCCCTTAATGCAGTGCTTCTCAATTATTTTCTGTCATGCCCCCCCCCTAGGAAGAAGAAAACATTTCGCGCCCCCCGCGCGACTGTAAATAGTATCATTTGTCTATAAAATTGATATAGTACACCTTATTATTGGTATCCTCCTGCGGTGTGCTTTGTACCCCTTCCACTCCTGCATTCCTGCTATTATGCCCTTTTTTTTTATCTAGGTTACCTTCAGGGCTTAGTTTACCTGCAGAGCGTCTTTTTGCACCTTCCCCCTCCTCCTTTTGATCCAGGGTACTGCCTTCTAGTTCGTATACTTTTTCCTCCTCCATCCCCTGGTTACTATTTCTTTTCCCCTTTTCAGTTATATTATCAGATTTTGTGTTTGTCCTACCTCCTCTCCTTGACCCCTGCTCTTTATGTTCTTTCTGTGCTTCAGCTCTTGTTTTCCCACCTGGCGATGCTGCAGATGTATCTTTGCGACTCTGCCTTGATGACATGCCGGTGTCCTGCTCTTTCTCCTCTGTGAGTGGCACTAGGAACCGGCGTATTGATTCCTGTATGTCTCCACGGGTCCTCTGCATGTGTCACGTGCGTTGGCGGTCACGTGGTCCTCCGTGTCGGGCTGCTACTGGGGCTGCGCTGGGACAATCTCCGGTGATCGCGCCGCGCTGCTCCGTCTCTCCTGCTGTAGAGTTGCTAGGCAACCGACGCCGTGTTGGACGCCGCTTGCGAGTGAGTCGGATAATCCGATCTGGACATCCAATATGACAGTTTTTGCCGAGGTCAAACGAGCCCCCCTTTACGGAGCCTCGCGCCCCACTATTTGAGAAGCACTGCCTTAATGAGAGTCGGAGACCACTAAGCCCATTGCCAGTCAATAACTGTTGTAACCATAAGCTTGGTACTGCATGTAAGTCACGAAAAGACCACTTTGCTAAGTTATAATTAAGTTGTACCGAAAGCAGAACCTGAAAACCTGCACTGAGCAGCGAGGCTGCAACATACTCACTAGCGAGAGAGGGGATGTGCCATCTGGCTTGTGAAGTCTGTGAATAGAGTGTGGGATACACAGCGTTTGGCAACAGGACCATAACACATGGACACCGAAAGCAAACAGAGATACAAACCCAGCAAGTCAGGCGGCAGTAAGAGGCGCAGAGCGCGCGTGTGTTTGCCTATGAGTAGATGTCTTCACTGCACAATGTTTTAATACACAGAGTCCCATATTCTAAACACAAAGAGTGAACTGATTATTGTTCTTATAGATAAGGAACATATTGTGAGTTTTGTGACTAATTGTGATAAAACGTGGAACAACACTATGTTAGCGGTGGCAAACCTATGGCACGGGTGCCAGAAGCAGCACTCAGAGCCATCTCTGTGGGCACCCATGCCCTGGAAAAAGTCTATGTTGGACCAATATGCCTTTATACCTTCCATGCCATTCATCAGAGCAGGGACCGCTATGAACAGCACACACAGCGTATTGACTGTAGGCAGGATATTACAGCTAAGTGATAAAGTACATGGAAGATATACTATACTGGTATTCAGGGTAAATTGCCGTGTTGGCACTTTGCGATAAATAAGTGGGTTTTGGGTTGCAGTTTTGGTGCTCGGTCTCTAAAAGGTTCGCCATCACTGCTCTGTCAATATTGGTATTTTGATAAATTTTTTATTTATTTCGATAAATTTGCCTAATTGTTGGGGATCAGAATTATCAATAAATGGTATATCTTATTATAAACATCTAATATATATCCATATTTTTTATTTTACCATTTTTTGAGACTTTTATATATCTAGCTGCTATTTTGTAAGATTGCCAATCTATACCATTATAACACTAAATTACAACTTTGTCCGCCTGATTCCTTCTGCGGTCGTAGTGGGGAGCCATGTATACCACTCAAAGCCAAAAAGATCCACCATTTTCTGTAAGGGGCAATCCTTTTATGTAGAAGGTTTCATTCATCTTCCTAATGACGCCCTTAACTGGTCACTAACTTTGCACATGTGATAGACACCCATATCATTACAACTAATTTAATTAGTGTCTTATAATTAGGGTGGGTTCACATCACGTCTTTGCCATCTGTTTAAGGCTAGGTCTACACGACGACATTTGTTGCGCGACAAAAAGTTGCGCGACAGATAGGGCGCAACAGTTGTCGCGCAACATTTTGTTGCACTAATGTCGCGCGACAATTTTTATAATGGCAGTCTATGGTGTCGCACTGCAACGTGCGACATGTTGCGACTGCGACGCGACAGTCGCAGAAAAATCCATCTTGAATGGATTTTCTGCGACTGTCGTGTCGCAGTCGCAGCATGTCGCACGTTGCAGTGCGACACCATAGACTGCCATTATAAAAATTGTCGCGCGACATTGGTGCAACAAAATGTCGCGCGACAAATGTCGTCGTGTAGACCTAGCCTAAAGTATAAGGCCTCTTTCACACGGGCGTGACGGATTGGCTCAGGATGCGTTCAGGATGTGTTCAGTGAAACTCGCACCATTTTGCAAACAAGTTCAGTCAGTTTTGTCTACAATTGCGTTCAGTTGTTAATTTTTTTCCACGCGGGTGCAATGTGTTTTGAGGCATTTATCACACGCGTGATAAAAAACTGAAGGTTTACAAACATCTGCTTGCAACCATCAGTGAAATACGCATTGCATCTGTACCCGCTTGCGGATGCGATGCGTTTTTCACTGAAGCCCCATTAACTTCTATAGGGCCAGGGCTGCGTGAAAAACGCTGAATATAGAACATGCAGTTTTTTTTCGCAACGCAGAACTGATGCGTGAAAAAAACGCTCCTGTACACAGACCCATTGAAATGCATGGGTCAGAATTCAGTGTGGGTGCTATACGTTCACATCACGCATTGCACCTGTGCGGAAAACTCACTCATGTGAAAGAGCACACCACGTTCTTGTATCCTGCAAAGTCCAGTAAAAAAAAGTATGGAACTGTATGGTGAACAGATAATGCTGTATGGCATCAGTCTGAGGCATCCGTTTAACCTATATGTTTTTTGTATACATTAAACGGATGGGAAAAATGTGATGTGAACCCACTTTAAGTTGGAATAAAAAGGGATACAAAACCATAGCACACGTAGCAGAGTCTGGTTAGAAAAACGTATATGTAAACGTATACTTTATTTTTACAGTGGAACTCTATGGCGATTGGATGCCACGGTATGGCATCAGTCTGAGGCATCCGTTAACGTATCATTTTTTTTGTATACATTAGACAGATGGCAAAAACATGAGGTGAACCCAGCCTTATCTGTATTTTTTATTTATTATTATTTATTATTAAAGCGCCATTCATTCCATAGCGCTGTACGTATGAAAAGGGGTATACATACATAATACAGACGATTGCACTAATCATAAACAAGATGAGTCACAAACTGGTACAGAAGGAGAGAGGGCCCTGCCCGTGAGGGTTTACAATCTACATGGTATGGGAGAAGGACACAGTAGGTGAGGGTGAGGTTGGTCATGGTGGTATAGAGGCAGCAGGGTCACTGGTTGTAGGCTTGTCTGAAGAGGTGGGTTTTCAGGTTTCTTTTGAAGGATTTCACTGTAGGTGAGAGTCTGATATGTTGGGGTAGCGAGTTCCAGAGTATGGGGGGTATGTTGTACATTCTCTTTAGATGTACTTTACACTATGGTGAATATTGCTTTTTGAATCCCATTTGGCAACAGAAGGTTTGGCAAACCAGGACGTGGGCTCCAGGAAGTGCTGCCAGTCGCTTTATACAGTTTCTGAATCAGCATTGATGTATTTTTAACACTTTTTATTTTATTTCGGTTTTATGGTACAGTATTCTGTGTAGTGATCTACACGTCATATGGCACCACTGCTGCCTTTTAGTAGTCTTTATGAGGACACAATGAGAGAACAAGTTACAACCTTTTGTTTGTCTTCCTCTGATTATTCACACTAGGCCTCTAGAGAGCAATCTGGCACAGTCAGTATGGCTGGTCGGCACTCAAGTAGCCACGGTGCATGTGGAAGGGATAGAATCTCAATCATTCATTTAGTTTTCTATTAGCCTCAGCTGGGGGTTAGAAAATGAGAGACATGGACTCAGGGCCGGACTGGGACAAAAAATAGGCCCGGGCATTTTTGACTGAGCAGCCCAATCACATGACCCACAACAGGCCCCACCCCCTTGCAGTCTAGGGGCGGAGCCAAAACCTGAAGCACAATTGAGAGGCAGGGCCAGCCACCAGTAAGATAGGAAGGCTTCAGCCAACACACAAGGTTCTTTGGGGGTCCCCAGGTGACATTAGGGGTCTTAGTACGATCCGGCCACCTAATCCGGCAGAAAATGTAAGGAATCGACTGGACACAAAGCACAGCATGCAGCGGTTTATGTCCCGCTGATTCTCTGCATTTTTCCCAGATTGTGGCCTGATTTCTGCCGTACCCCATTATAGTTAATGGGACTGGCGGGCATTCCATCAGCATCCAGCAGTGCCGGATCCAGTGAATTCTCAGCTGGAACAGCCTGCCAGGATCACTATCGCAGATGTGAAAGTAGCCTCATACAGCACCCCATACCTCTTATATCCAGTGACGTCTCCTCTGATGTAGATGTTCTCTTTCTTCATCTTCTCCATTCAGACCAGACCACCGTGATCATTTCTTTCAGCCATCTCACGTCTCCGCAGAGTTTGACAGACATCTTAGTTTCCTACTTTTCCATCATCCTCCAATTAACATCCCATCATGCAACCCCAATAATGAGAAGCTGTGCTCCCCAAAACTATACTGCAAAAAGAACTGTGCTAAACTGATGCTGTGCCAGGGTGCCCCCAAAGTAATGGTTCTCCCAAAGTCAGTAATGTGTCCCACAAGTAATAATGCTCCCATAGTCCCCCAGTTGTAATAAAGCCCACCATAATGCCCCGATAGTAATAATTATCTTTATAATGTGTGACAGTAGAAACCCCCCCCCCCCCTTATAATGTGCACCAGTACAAAAAATGCTCAGTCGTGTGGCAGTAAAAAAAGAAACACCTCCTCTTAGTGTCCCCAGTAGAGCCAATGTCCCCAGAGTGCCCTCATGTGTTCTAATGACCTGCACTGTGTGCCACTACAAAAAACACTTAGTGCCCAGTTGAGCTTAGGTGCCCATAGGGACCTTATAATTTGTGCCTGTATAAAATACTCCTATATAGTCCCCCCAGAAGATGCCCCCATAGTGCTCCTTCCCCGTCTCCATAGTGCCCTCCATAATGTGGCACTATAAAATGCCCCACATAGATACCCCCATAATGCTCCTTTCCTCCCTTCCCCATAGTGGCATCAAAATGGGTGCCAGTATTAAATGCCCCTATATAATGCCCTCATAGTGCTCTTGTCCCCCACTTCTCCATAGTGCCCACCTATAATGCATGCCAGTATATAGGGCCCCCAGTAGATGCCCCCATAGTGCAGTCATACACGCACTCTCCACATACATGGACGCAGTCATACACGCACTCTCCACATACAAGGACGCAGTCTCCACATACAAGGATGCAGTCATAAACACACTCTCCACATACATGGACGCACTCTCCACATACATGGACGCACTCTCCACATACATGGACGCAGTCATACACGCACTCTCCACATACATGGACTCAGTCATACACGCACTCTCCACATACATGGACTCAGTCATACACGCACTCTCCACATCCATGGACGCAGTCATACACACACTCTCCACATACATGGACGCAGTCATACACACACTCTCCACATACATGGACGCACACATGCACACACTCTCCACATACATGGACGCAGTCATACACACACTCTCCACATACATGGACGCACTCATACACACACTCTCCACATACATGGACGCAGTCATACACGCACTCTCCACATACATGGACGCACTCATGCACACACTCTCCACATACATGGACGCACACATATGCCATACACATATATAGACACCCAGCTTTCCTGCTGTGCCTCTCCCCCATACTCTAATGCCTCTGCACTTGTGCCATGCAGGATAGCAGGGAAGCTGGATGACATTTCATGATATAATTCACCCAGCTTTCCTACTTTACTGCAGGTCACATGTGCACAGTCTGGGAAAGCTGAATATAACCCCAGTTCTCCTGCCACTCACATCACTGGTGCAGTTAACTGGTGACAATCCAACTGATGTTCAGCATGCTGCTGGGCAGGAAAGGTTCAGGCTGCAGGAATCGCTTCACGGGCAGAAAGGGGGCGGGGCTATGATAGCTCCGCCCACATCGGGCCATCCTGTTGCTGGCTGCTGCCTGCCACATTAATAAAAAAAAAAAAAAAAAAAAAACGGCTGATTGTGTTCAGCCCGGCCCACCGGGCAAATGCCCGGTCTGCCCTATGGCCAGTCCGGCCCTGCATGGACTTGAGCAGCAATTGTAATAAGCTATTTATGTGGCCTAGATACCTAGACCACCGGGTGGAACCAGCATTTCTTGACTTCTCCCACTGCTGTTTGACAGTGTATGTGTCCTTCGCTCTTGTCCAAGAGGACCTGGATGAATGTGGGATGTGAGTGCCCTTACTGGAACATGAGGGTATCTCTATGAACACACTATGTTGCTGGGACATCGGTGCATGATCAATTGTCATAAACTTTACTGTTCTGAGGCCGCTTTGGGAATATAATAGATATGCTTCATAGATTTCTCTTTAGATATATTAATAATGAAGTATGTTCTAATGGTTCCCTATGACAATTTACCAATAATAATGGAAACTACTTTGCAGTCATTTCACAAACAGACAGAAATGATGTCACCATTATGGATGAACACAAAATCTATTGGGTGAGCTATTACATTTTCACTGTTAAACAGTTGTGCTTATGCTTGATAAAGACCACTTAGTGGGTCAAAATGCTGCATGTTTTTTGTATGGGACATGTGGGTTACACCTTTTCCTTATTTGGGATCTTGTGGATTGGTGAATTGTGTATCCTACAGCCGAAGTGCTGACTGAGAGTGCTGCTCCCTACTCTTTCTATTTAAATCCCTTTAATCTTGGTCATTAAAACATTTATTTTGCACTACATCTCTATGATCTTGGAATTGCATCTATATGTTAGAGGAAGTAAACATTTGTGGTACAATATAGTGACACCATGGTTAGTGTCTTCTACTTTGGACAATCCCTACTTATTAGATCGGTTCATGGACCATAAACCAGTCACAAAATGTTCCCTACTGGGTGTAATCTGTGGGGAAAATTTCCAGGAACTGTTCAATATCCCACAGGAGAAATTCAAGCAGTACATCATGTCCATTCAAATCAAGTGGTTGTTTGTGAAATAAAGTAAAACATGCCAGATTGTTAGATTAGAGACCCTGCTATTAAGGGCTCATGCACATGACCGTATGTATTTTGTGATCCGCAAAAAATGAATCCGCAAAAACACGGATGACGTCCGTGTGCATTCCGTATTTTGCGGAATAGAACAGCTGGCCCCTAATAGAACGGTCCCATCCTTGTCCATAATGCGGACAATAATAGGACATGTTCTATTTTTTTTCAGAACGGAATTTTTTTTTGCGGACCCATTGAAATGAATGGTTCCGCATACAGTCCGCAAAAAACGGAACGGACACGGAAAGAAAATACGTTTGCATGCATGAGCCCTAACTAAGAATTCATTAATAGGGTTTGTGAAAAAGAGTTTTCTATACTAGACGACACTTTAAGGAGGGACTTTCATTCATCTTCTTAATGACTCTTTGTAACACCAGTGGCAAGTACCCACCAGTAGTTTCCTGCTCTTGGCTGGCATTGTCTCAGTAATGCTCACCTGTCTTACTACTCTAATTCTCCTACAGGCTATGCCCATTGGTGTCTCTCTGCTCCTTCATGGCGGGCATGGCCAACAGAGTGGTATTGGTGATGTCCACTCCACACTAGGACTGCAGCCTCCCTCATCTTGCCTGCAGTCTTCTCTGCCTGTAGGGCAGACATAATGGTCCTTTAAGAACCAGAGAGAGAATGTGTGGCATATAACAACATTAGTCCTCAGCCTATGGCTGGCTTTCCCTGGTTATCTAAGGCACATTCCCCTGAGGGTCCTGAGAAAAGGTCCCTTGCTCGCTAGTCCCTGAGATTATGTTTGGTGTCATCTGATCTTCCATACCTCACCCACTCTGTTCTCTGCCTCTTTATTGTACTGACCCTGTTCTCTCTGCCCCAAGCCCCCAATGTTTGGCCTGTTTGCTAGATTGATTAAACTCTGTCTGCCCTGACTTTGGTTTGTCCACTGTCTACAACTCTGCTTGTCCCATTTGGAGCTGCAGACCAGTGTCGTTTGACCCACTTGGGTCAGCTGCCACTGAACAGAGAATACGCCAAGATGTAGAAGCCTGGTGGTTCCCCTGCAGCATGGACCAGGTCCGGTATAGAGGGGGTCACTTAGGAGTAGACATAAGCTAAATCTGTGGGGGGTTCAGTCAGCACAACCCTGTATGCAGGTGTACATTGCTATGGCGAAATACACATAAAAACGTAAAAAAACACGAATGCAATCGCACTCTGCAACCAGCACTCTGCCCTGCCTCTATGCTGGATGTTGAATGAGGCATTGGTGTACATTTTGGCCAAAGCGTAATAAGCCACTTACCACGTCAAGGTTGACTCTATGAGTGGTCCCTAACACTACTTCCTACCTGTTATGGGCCATGACAGCCACACAAAGTGCAGGGAGCACAGGCACAGCATGCACGCCAGACACACTCTGCTTTTAACCCCGTCTGGTGCCATAACAGCATCCATCGGATCCAGGGATGCAAGTACCAACATGCATGCTGAGCCCACTATATACTTCTCCTGGAGCCAAATGGCTACTGGTAGGCGCTATAAAAGCAGACTCAGTTTTATACTGACTTTAAAACCAGCCTCCAGGGCAGACTAACTGGTCAGGTGTGCAAGACTGCACGGAGATCGCCACGCCTCCAATATATACTACAAAGAAAAAAATGTGGGGGGTTCAGTCAGCACAACCCTGTATGCAGGTGCACATTGCTATTGCGAAATACACATACAAACGTAAAAACCCGAATGCAATCGCACTCTGCAACCAGCACTCTGCCCTGCATCTATGCTGGATGTTGAATGAGGCATTGGTGTACATTTTGGCCAAAGCGTAATAAGCAACTCACCACGTCAAGGTCGCCTCTAAATCTGTTCAGTGCACCCACTGCATTACACTCAATAGTACACAACACTATTAAATAATAGTACAGGTAATTATGAGAAACTTTGTAATATATTGTATCACAGAAAAATGTGTCTTTCTCCTCCTATCAGCTGTTTTACTGCCCCACCACACTTCCTAAACTAACATTCTCTCTCTAATTACATCTTGTAAGAATAAGACAGGCTGTACGCTCGATGAAGGACCAGATTACAAGCACCCATAGTAGTGTAGGAGTAGGCTGCATTTACAAAGACAGACACAACCACAGACGGTGCTGGAGCTAATAGTAAGTGCTTTATTCATGCCAATACTGTTCCATTCTTCTCTGTCATGTCCTTTGTGGTGCTTCTCTGTGATTCTTATTCTGTATGTGTATTCTATGGAGAGACATAATAGTGGCTATTTCCCCCCCTTTAGCTTAAAGGGGTTGTCCGAGTTATGAAAAAAAATAATATAGCACTGAAAATCTGATATATAACTGAGCTAAGCAAGTTTTATGCAAAAATGTTTTATATTTCCTCATTTCTCTGGCCATTTGTTTACATGCAATAAAAACAATCTCTGCCCCTCCCCCTGCACTGCTTAGTGAGTGGATACAAGAGCTGCCCTGAGTGACATGTCTGCCTGCTGGGAGACTCTGCAGCATGTTGTATGTGTAGGACTACAAGTCCCAGCTGTATAATGACACTGCTAAGGGAGTGGATACAAGAGCTGCACTGAGTTCTGGGAGAAAACAGCAACTTGTAAGCGTAGAACTTCATGTCCCACTTGTATAATGACACTGCTAATACACACAGGATCTTCCCCCTACCTTCTTGTGCAATGTTCTCTCTAGCATGTCAGCTCCAGTGCCCAGCATTGTCACTGCCTGCAGAGCTGTGCAGCTGAAGGGGTTAAGAATCCCAGCAGAGAGTAGACGGCAGTAAAGGGGGGCGTGGCCAGCACAGTGACGTCTCATTTACAGGCTTGTAAACTAACTTTATCAGAGCAGGGAGAGAAGCTGACATCACAGGTCATGTGACCCTCAGTGAAATCTGAGAAACCAGCGACTGGCGATAAAGTGAGTTAATTAGAAAGCTGTTAGATTTGCTTAGTTAGGAACATAGAAAGAACAAAAAAATAACTCGGACAACCCCATTAAGTACAACTGAGAATTAGAGAGAGAGTCTGCAGAGGGAAAATGCCAGATAAAAGTTGTTAGCGGCAATTGTTGTGGAACCACTGTGCCAACTAACCATTTTGACTTTGGACTATTCCTCAGAGCATTGTCCTTTCACTCTTTAACCCTGATAAAAACCTTCTTGACCTTGCTCCATGGATGCCACCAGGCCGCTATCTCTTGTAATAGTCCCGGTGTAGTTGGCAGTTGACCCACGGGGGTCAGAGTCACCGAAGCTAAGCACCAAGGTATAATGCAATAGTCTTAGTCAGGAAGCAGGCATTGGTCTGGGCAGGAAGAGTTCATGCAAATCCGTGAAACAACCCAAAGTCAGGGTAGGTGGCACAAGGTCAGTACAGTGAGCAAGCACAGGTCAGTACAGGTGGCAGAGAGGCAGAATACAGAAATCATGCAGAATTGGGCACACAGGCAGCCATACCAATTACAGCTCTTTAGCGGGGTGTAGCAAGCTAGCAGAACCTGTTGCACAGACCAAGATGTTGAACTAGAACTCACAGTACAGTTTTAGTAGGAGGGCTGATGAACAGTGATGGCCAGTTCGCAGTGTTCGCCAGCAAACACATGCGGGCTGCCATCTTGACTCACAAGTCCAGCGATGCATAGCTAAGCCCTTACCTGTGAACAGCCGCCGGGGGCCTTCATCGGGCTGTTCTCAGAACTGCCCTACTCCCGGTGACTGCATTTGTTTAAGACCGGCTCCCGGCACAGGTAAGGGCTTACCTGTGCATCGCCGGACTTGTGAGTCAAGATGGCAGCCCGCATGTGTTCGCTGGCGAACACTGCAAACTGGCCATCACTGCTGATGAACTCATTAGTGAAATAGCTGAACACACAGAGCAAGACAAGGTTAACCTTGCAGTACTACAACTGAGATGAAATACAATAAAAAATGGCCCTGTGCTCATGGGGCAAAAGAAGCATGAACCCCCATTGTAACAAAAGTCATATAATGGTCAGATATAGTGTTATCACTCGTGATATTTTTATATCCCTTTTTATATCAATTTTGTAAGATTTTTAATAAACAGTTATTATAAATAAATTGGATTCAGTATAAATCTTTGTTCTACAAGTTAAAATGTTTAAAACTATTATGGCATGATATGCACATTCAATAAATTGCATTACATTAAATTACCAACAAACACACTATAATTATATCCTGACATATGCCAGCAAATCTAGTTCACTCTGAACATAAACAGCAACAGATTCTATTGATTTCAGTATCACATCAGATCAGAGCAGATTATTAACATGCTGAAAAAAAAAGTCAAATCTTTCAGCCTTCACCTTTCAGCAAGTAAATGTTGATAGTCTAGATAGATAGCATCTCTGTCTTTATTGAATACGTGGAAGGAATACTGTTTTATTTGATTAACTGGATTGATGTCATTCAATACAAGGATTTAGAGAAAACTTAGACACAAGAAACAAGTACAAAGGAAGCAAAATGCAACCAAACATATTCTCTATGAAATTTTGACTGCAGTACTCCTCTATAATACATAGAGTAAAACATTTTTTTTTACCAACCAATGAACAATAAGTCACACATATTAACCCCTTCAGGACCAGGTCAATTTATGTTTTTGCTTTTATCCCCCCTTCCCTGCCTTCCGAGATTCATAACTATTTTTCTTTTCTGTTCACATAGACGTATTAGGGCTTGTTCTTTACAGGACAGTTTGTATTTTGTAAAGGTACTGTACCCCTTAATTAATTTACCATGTATTCTATTGGAAAACAGGAAATAAATTCTTTGTGGGATGAAATTGGAAAAAAACTACAAATAAAAACCTTTAAAGAAATGCATTGCTATATTCTGATACCCATGTAGATTTCCATGTACAGAGCTGTATGAGGGATTTTCTTTTTTTTCTTTTCGGGATAAGCTATAGTTATTATTCGTGGCATTTTTAGGTACATATAATCACTTTTATAACATTTATTTCAAGGGACAAGATGACCAAAAAAATCTGACTTGCCATTTAGATTTTTTGGTTATTGCGGCATTCACAATGCATCATAAATTTAGTGTTCCTCTAGGGCACAGTAAGTGAAGTAGATCACCTTGTGAGCATGCTGCATATATCCCTCCCACACTTTGGACATACAGTTTATTTATATTATGCACTTATATAGTGCTACTATATTCTGCAGCGCTTTATATACATTAGCATCACACTGGGGCTCACAATCTAAGATTCCTATCAGTATATCTTTGGAATGTGGCAGGCAGTGATGCATTGTTCGCCCGTGAACATATGCGGGCTGCCAACTTTTTCACAAGTCCAGCGAGGCACAGGTAAGCCCTTAGCTGTGCCTGTGCCGCGAGCCGGCCTGAAAACAAGTGTGGTCAGCGGGAGCAGGCAGTTCCGAGAACAGCCACCGGGGGCCTTCATCGGGCTGTTCTCGGAACTGCCTGCTCCCGGGGACCGCATTTGTTTTCAGATTGGCTCGCGGCACAGGCACAGCTAAGGGCTTACCTGTGCCTTGCTGGACTTGTGAAAAAAGATGGCAGCCCGCATATATTCGTGGGTGAGCAATGCAAACTGGCCATCACAGGTGGCAGGAAACCCACGCAAACACGGGGAGAACATACAAACTCCATGCAGATGTTGTCCTTGATCCTTATGCAAATGAGCAGTTGCAGAAGTGCACCTGGGACTTTGTGTAACCTTGCCCCTCCTGCTTCCTCTGCAAGCTCCTCCCTCTCCTTCTTTACTAGCAGGGCCAGGACTATGCCACAACCTGTCAAACAAGAGTTAGAGGAAGCAAGAGAAAAAAAGATGCACAGAGTGGCACCTTTAACTGCTTACTATCATATGGAGTAAAAATATTTTTAACCCCTTAAGGACCGAGGACGTACCGGTACGCCCTATTTCCCGAGTCCTTAAGGACCGAGGACGTACCGGTACGTCCTGACTTAAAATCTGCATTCCGGCGCCGCGGGGGTTAATCGGAACGGGACGCCGGCTGAAATCATTCAGCCGGCATCCCGTAACAATGCAGGGGGGGGTCATTTGACCCCCCCGTGTCGGCGATCGCAGCAAACCGCAGGTCAATTCAGACCTGCGGTTTGCTGCGCTTTTTGCAGTTTCTGATCCCCGCGGTCCCTGACCGCGGGGATCAGAAACTTCAGAGTGCCTAAAATCAATATTGCGCACCCCCCCCTGCACCCCTGCATGATTTGATGGCGGCGGGTGGTGCAGGGGGGGTGTCGCAGGCAGTGGGGGCGTTGCGGGAGGCGGGCGGTGCGGCAGGCGGGATCGCGATCCCCCGCCCGCCTCCCATTGCATAATCGTTGGCGTCTAGTGGGTTATACCAGGGTGCCAGCACATTGCTGGCACCCTGGTATAAACGGCTGACATCGGTGATGCGATGTCAGCCGTTTAACCCTTTCCATGCAGCGGTCCGTACGGACCGCTGTATGGAAAAGGTTAACAGCGCAAGGAGCTCCCTCCCTCTCCGATCGGGGGGCTGCTGTGCCTTTGCAGCCCCCCGATGGGAGAGGGAGAGAGCCCCCAGAGAGCCCCCCGAAGCCCCGTCCTCACCCTTCCCCGTCTGCGAAGTTGTGACAGACGGGGAAGGTTCCCATGGCAACAGGACGCCTGCTCAGGCGTCCTGCTGTCCATGGTGCTGAACAGATCTGTGCTGAAAGCATAGATCTGTTCAGTGTAAGTAAAATACAGTGCAGAAACCTATATAGTTTCTGTACTGTATTTTACAGACATCAGACCCACTGGATCTTCAAGAACCAAGTGGGTCTGGGTCCAATTTTTTTAAAAAAAAGTGAAAAAAGTTAAGATAAAATAAAAAAACATTTATCACTGAATAAAAATAAAAATAAAAAAATACACTACACATATTAGGTATCGCCGCGTCCGTAACGACCTGATCTATAAAACGGTCATGTTACTTTCCCCGCACGGTGAACGCCATAAAAATAAAAAAATAAAAACTATGAGAAAATTGAAATTTTGCCCACCTTACTTCCCAAAAAAGGTAATAAAAGTGATCAAAAAAGTCGCATGTACGCCAAAATAGTACCAATAAAACCGTCATCTCATCCCGCAAAAAATGAGACCCTACTCAAGATAATCGCCCAAAAACTGAAAAAACTATGGCTCTTAGACTATGGAAACACTAAAACATGATTTTTTTTGTTTCAAAAATAAAATAATTGTGTAAAACTTTTATAAATAAAAATAAAGTATACATATTAGGTATCGCCGCGTCCGTATCGACCGGCTCTATAAAATTATCACATGACCTAACCCCTCAGGTGAGCACCGTAAAAAAAAAAGAAAAAAAAAAGTGTAAAAAAAGCAATTTTTTGCCATCTTACGTCACAAAAAGTGTAATAGCAAGCGATCAAAAAGTCATATGCACCCCAAAATAGTGCCAATCAAACCGTCATCTCATCCCGCAAAAAATTAGACCCTACTCAAGATAATCGCCCAAAAACTGTAAAAACTATGGCTCTTAGACTATGGAGACACTAAACAATTTTTTGGTTTTAAAAATGAAGTTATTGTATAAAACTTACATAAATAAAAAAATTGTATACATATTAGGTATCGCCGCGTCCGTGACAACCTGCTCTATAAAATTACCACATGATCTAACCTGTCAGATGAATGTTGTAAATAACAAAAAAAAAAACGTGCCAAAAAACCTATTTTTTGTTACCTTGCCGCACAAAAAGTGTAATATAGAGCAACCAAAAATCATATGTACCCTAAACTAGTACCAACAATACTGCCACCCTATTCCGTACTTTCTAAAATGGGGTCACTTTTTTGGAGTTTCTACTCTAGGGGTGCATCAGGGGGGCTTCAAATGGGACATGGTGTCAAAAAAACTGTCCAGCAAAATCTGCCTTCCAAAAACCGTATGGCATTCCTTTCCTTCTGTGCCCTGCCGTGTGCCCGTACAGCAGTTTACGACCACATATGGGGTGTTTCTGTAAACTACAGAATCAGGGCCATAAATAATGAGTTTTGTTTGGCTGTTAACCCTTGCTTTGTAACTAGAAAAAAAATATTAAAATGGAAAATCTGCCAAAAAAGTGAAATTTTGAAATTGTATCTCTATTTTCCATTAAATCTTGTGCAACACCTAAAGGGTTGACAAAGTTTGTAAAATCAGTTTTGAATACCTTGAGGGGTGTAGTTTCTTAGATGGGGTCACTTTTTTGGAGTTTCTACTCTAGGGGTGCATCAGGGGGGCTTCAAATGGGACATGGTGTCAAAAAAACTGTCCAGCAAAATCTGCCTTCCAAAAACCGTATGGCATTCCTTTCCTTCTGCGCCCTACTGTGTGCCCGTACAGCAATTTACGACCACATATGGGGTGTTTCTGTAAACTACAGAATCAGGGCCATAAATAATGAGTTTTGTTTGGCTGTTAACCCTTGCTTTGTAACTGGAAAAAAAATATTAAAATGGAAAATCTGCCAAAAAAGTGAAATTTTGAAATTGTATCTCTATTTTCCATTAAATCTTGTGCAACACCTAAAGGGTTGACAAAGTTTGTAAAATCAGTTTTGAATACCTTGAGGGGTGTAGTTTCTTAGATGGGGTCACTTTTTTGGAGTTTCTACTCTAGGGGTGCATCAGGGGGGCTTCAAATGGGACATGGTGTCAAAAAAACTGTCCAGCAAAATCTGCCTTCCAAAAACCGTATGGCATTCCTTTCCTTCTGCGCCCTACTGTGTGCCCGTACAGCAATTTACGACCACATATGGGGTGTTTCTGTAAACTACAGAATCAGGGCCATAAATAATGAGTTTTGTTTGGCTGTTAACCCTTGCTTTGTAACTGGAAAAAAAATATTAAAATGGAAAATCTGCCAAAAAAGTGAAATTTTGAAATTGTATCTCTATTTTCCATTAAATCTTGTGCAACACCTAAAGGGTTGACAAAGTTTGTAAAATCAGTTTTGAATACCTTGAGGGGTGTAGTTTCTTAGATGGGGTCACTTTTTTGGAGTTTCTACTCTAGGGGTGCATCAGGGGGGCTTCAAATGGGACATGGTGTCAAAAAAACTGTCCAGCAAAATCTGGCTTCCAAAAACCATACGGCGCACCTTTCACTCTACGCCCCGCTGTGTGGCCGTACAGTAGTTTACGGCCACATTTGGGGTGTTTCTGTAAACAGCAGAGTCAGGGCAATAAAGATACAGTCTTGTTTGGCTGTTAACCCTTGCTTTGTTAGTGGACAAAATGGGTTAAAATGGAAAATTAGGCAAAAAAATGAAATTCTCAAATTTCATCCCAATTTGCCAATAACTCTTGTGCAACACCTAAAGGGTTAACGAAGTTTGTAAAATCAGTTTTGAATACCTTGAGGGGTGTAGTTTCTTAGATGGGGTCACTTTATGGAGTTTCTACTCTAGGGGTGCATCAGGGGGCTTCAAATGGGACATGGTGTCAAAAAAACTGTCCAGCAAAATCTGGCCTCCAAAAACCATACGGCGCACCTTTCACTCTACGCCCCGCTGTGTGGCCGTACAGTAGTTTACGGACACATATTGGGTGTTTCTGTAAACAGCAGAGTCAGGGCAATAAAGATACAGTCTTGTTTGGCTGTTAACCCTTGCTTTGTTAGTGGAAAAAATAGGTTAAAATGGAAAATTAGGCAAAAAAATGAAATTCTCAAATTTCATCCCAATTTGCCAATAACTCTTGTGCAACACCTAAAGGGTTAACGGAGTTTGTAAAATCAGTTTTGAATACCTTGAGGGGTGTAGTTTATAGAATGGGGTAATTTTTGGGCGGTTTCTATTATGTAAGCCTCGCAAAGTGACTTCAGAGCTGTAGTGGTCCCTAAAAATTGGGTTTTTGTAAATTTCTGAAAAATTTCAAGATTTGCTTCTAAACTTCTAAGCCTTGTAACATCCCCAAAAAATAAAATATCATTCCCAAAATAATTCAAACATGAAGTAGACATATGGGGAATGTTAAGTCATCACAATTTTTGGGGGTATTACTATGTATTACAGAAGTAGAGAAACTGAAACTTTGAAATTTGCTAATTTTTCAAAATTTTTGGTAAATTAGGTATTTTATTATGCAAAAAAATTAATTTTTTTGACTTTATTTTACCAGTGTCATGAAGTACAATATGTGACGAAAAAACAATTTCAGAATGGCCTGGATAAGTCAAAGCGTTTTAAAGTTATCAGCACTTAAAGTGACACTGGTCAGATTTGCAAAAAATGGCCTGGTCCTTAAGGTGAAAATGAGCCCGGTCCTTAAGGGGTTAAAAATACTTTTTCTCCAAAATGATATAGTATAATCTAGTGTTCACATTTTCAGAATCTCTAGTGGTGCTACATTAAAAAAAAAAAAAAAGCAATTCTAATCACTCCCTTTTCCCATTTTACAAAAATAAAAATAGACAAACAAAAAGAAACATAATTAGTATCACCGTGTCCAAAAATGTCCTAACTAGTAAAATATAAAAATATTTATCCAATACATTTATGTTGCAATGTTAAAAAACATCTAAATTGCCATTTTTGCTTAATAAAAAATTATGTAACAGTCATACATACCTCATAATACAGTCCTGATCAAAAGTTTAAGACCACTTGAAAAATGGCAAAAAAATCATATTTAGCATGGCTGGATCTTAACAAGGTTCCAAGTAGAGCTTCAACATGCAACAGGAAGAAATGGGACTGAGACAAAACATTTTTTGAGCATTAAATTTATTGAAAACAACGAATAAACTGAAACAGGCTGTTTTTCAGCTGATCAAAAGTTTAGGACCACACCTCCCCAAAAAAAATATTAACCCCCCCCCCAAAACAGAAATCCAACTTCCAAACATGAACTTAGTAATGAGTAGCTCCGCCTTTATTGTTGATCACTTCAAAAATTTGTTTGATGAAAGTGTTTCCATGAGGTGAGTGGGAACATTTCTCCAAGTGGTGAAGACGGCCGCCCGAAGGCCATCTACTGTCTGGAACTGTTGTCCATTTTTGTAAACTTCCCTTGCCATCCATCCCCAAAGGTTATCAATTGGATTTGGATCAGGGGAACATGCAGGATGGGCCAAAAGAGTGATGTTATTCTCCTGGAAGAAGTCCCTTGTCCTGCGGGCATTGTATACTGCAGCGTTGTCCTGTTGAAAAACCCAGTCGTTACCACACAGGCGAGGGCCCTCAGTCATGAGGAATGCTCTCTGTAACATCAGGACATAGCCAGCGGCCATTTGACGCCCCTGCACTTCCTGAAGCTCCATTGTTCCACTGAAGTAAAAAGCACCCCAGACCATTATGGCGCCCCCTCCACTGTGGAAAACATCTCAGGTGGGATCTCCTTGTCATGCCAGTAACGTTGGAAACCATCAGGACCATCAAGGTTAAATTTTTTCTCATCAGAGAATAAAACATTCTTCCACCTTTTGAATGTCCCAGGTTTGGTGCTCTCTTGCAAAGTCCAAACGAGCATTTCTGTGGCGTTCAAGGAGACGAGGTCTTTGAAGACGTTTTTTGTTTTTTGAAGCCCTTCAGTCTCAGATGCCGTCTGATGGTTATGGTCAACACCAGTAAGGGCCTTAATTTGGGTCGAGGATCGTCCAGTGTCTTGACGGACAGCCAATTGGATCCTCCGGCTCAGTGCTGGTGAAATTTTTTTGGGTCTTCAACTTGACTTTTTTGTTCCATAACCCTCAGGATTATTTAAGAAATTCCAAATGACTAACTGCGTCCCACCTCAGCAGCGATGGCGCGCTGTGAGAGACCCTGCTTATGCAGTTCAACAACCCGACCACATTCAAAAAGGGAGAGTTTTTTTCCCTTTGCCATCACAACGTGTGACTACCTGACAGAAAATGACAATGAATCCACACCTTTGCACAGATTTGGCCTTTTAAAGGCATGTGGTCCTAAACCTTTGATCAGCTGAAAAACAGCCTGTTTCAGTTTATTCGTTGTTTTTATTAAATTGAATGCTCAAAAAATGTTTCTTCTTGTTGCATGTTGAAGCTCTACTTGGAACCTTGTTAAGATCCAGCCATGCTAAATATGATTTTTTGCCATTTTTCAAGTAGTCTTAAACTTTTGATCAGGACTGTATTATTACTAAAATACTACAGCTTGCTTAACAAAAAAGAGTCCTTACACAGCTCCCTCAACAGAAATATAAAACGTTATGGGTGTCAGAATATGGCAATGCAAATAAAAAAAATTTTTCCCCTACACCTTCACAACGGCACTGACAGGGGGGTGTCCCCGCCCCCAGGACAGGAAACAACGCAGGAGCAACTATTCAAAAAGGCCTCCTCCCCCTTACCTCACCAGTCGTTGTTTCCTGTCCTCGAGTCATAGGAGCGCTCCTGCAGTGCCAGGAAGATCTATTTTGCCCAGCCTGGATCTATTCCCCACGTGTTGGAAGAGCTGGTGCAGGAGACAGGTCCCCCGCGGTTGCGCTCGCCACCCTTTCCCATCTCTGGAGTAAGCCCTGCATGCAGGCATCCCCGGGTTTCACAAGTCCCGTGCACATGTGGGAATCGCACAGGATTTCAGGTCACTAGGCGAGATTCTCCTTGGGCAAGAGAATCTTGTGAGATTTCCGGTGCGTCACTTCCGGGTTAGAGGTGAGGAGCTGAGATGCAGGCGTTTTGTGACCGCAGCGGGCCATCCAGCTCACGCTCACCTGCGGTTCAAGCATGCTTACCTCAGGAAGCTAGGAAGCCTGGGGATCCTGCCTCTGCCTATAGCCCGATAAGCCTCCTCCCCCAAGGGAGATAAATTATATTATTTGTGCACAGATGTTTTATGAACAATCACCTTATATTGGGTACTTATATTTACATCTGGTGAGGTGGTGGCCCTGGTTTTATTATGGTTTTTTATGGTCATATTACCCCTATGTCTCCCTTTTAGGGCACTGAGACCATGACTCACAAGCCAGCCAGCGAAGTGGGTCGCAGAAAATGTGCCATTTGTAAAAAGTATTTAGCTTCAAAGAGCAAGAAAGCTTTATGTCAAAAGTGCACAGAAAAGATAGTGTCTGAGGAATCGCCATCTCTCCTGGAGTCTATGAGAGCAATTATAAAGGAGGAAGTTAATTCCACTGTTGATTTTAAAATGGCTTCTCAGTCACCATGGCCATCTACCTCACAGAGATCCCACACCTCTGATGTTCCCCTTGAATTTGATGAGGGAGAATTTGTTTCTGACTCTGAATCAGCCTCTTCGGATGACGGCTCTGGCAGACCCCTATTTCTTACAGAAGAGACCGACGGTCTATTAAAATCTATCCGTGCGACCATGCATATTGAGGATGTTAAAGAGGTCCACTCCATACAGGATCACATGTTTTAGGGGCTGGGAGAAAAACGTAGAAGGGTCTTCCCGATCCATATTAATATTAAAGCTTTAATATCGAGAGAATGGAAAGACCCTGAAAAAAGAACCACGGTCCCCAACTCCTTCAAAAGAAAATATCCCTTCGAAGAATCAGACACAAATTTATGGGACAAAACACCTAAGGTGGACGCTCCAATTGCCCGTATTTAAAAAAAAATCTTCCCTCCTGTTTGAGGACATGGGACTTTTGAGGGATCACATGGATAAGAAATCAGAGAGCATGTTAAAAAAATCCTGGGAAACAAATACGGCAATGTTACATCCTAGCATTGCCTCTACCTGTACAGCCAGAACCCTCTCGGTCTGGCTAGATCAGTTAGAGGAACACATTGCAGCTGGTACCCCTAAAGAAGAAATTCTGGCGTCCCTTCCCATGCTTAAAAAAGCATCTAACTTTTTAGCAGATGCCTCGGCTGACCTCGTCAGACTCTCAGCCAGATCTGCCACACTCTCCAATGTGGCTAGGAGGACAGTCTGGCTTCGCTCATGGTCGGGAGATGCAGGCTCTAAGAGTCGCCTGTGTTCCATCCCCTGTGAAAGAGACAGACTGTTTGGTTCAGGATTAGACGATATCCTTGAAAAGGCATCTGATAAAAAGAAGGGGTTCCCTCTAGAAAATAAATACTACCATCAAAGGCGGTCCATTCAGAATCAAAGAAGGACCAGAATGGACCCTAAAAAGAAAGAGGGTTCCAGAAAATGGCAACCTTCCAAAGGTAGGGGTAGGGGTAGGGGTTTCCTACTTAACCCCGAGAGTACTTCTCGCTCCACCCAATGATGCCAGAAGTCCTGTAGGGGGCAGATTGAGAGCTTTTTTTCTGGCCTGGGAAAACATCTATACCTCCCCGTGGGTTTTAAATAATCTAAAGGAGGGTCTAAAACTCGAATTTACCTCCCTTCCCGCTGATCGATTTACAATAAACAAGAGACTCTCCCCAAAGGGAAAACAACTTTGTTTAGAGTCAGAAATATCCTCCCTAATAGAAAAGAAAGTACTCCTTCCTGTTCCAAAAGATCAATACAGGAAGGGGTTCTATTCTCCGGTCTTCCTAGTGCCTTCTGATGTCCTTTTTACCGGCAGACAAGAAGGCGAAAAAAATGCTGGAAGTCTCCAGATTCTGCTCCCTAAGGACGGCCACCCTCAGGAACATAATTACGATCCTGGGCCTTCTCACCTCCACGATTCCATCCGTCAAATGGGCTCAAAGCCATACTCGGGTAATCCAGTCTTTTCTGTAAATCGATCTCCTTTCCTCATGGAACGGAACGATCTCTGCCCTGGAGAAGAGGGTTTACCTCCTGAGTGCGGTAAAAACATCTTTAAGGCGGTGGCAAGTACAGAAACACCTAGACACGGGGGGCTATTGGAGACAGAAGGACGTGATGCTAATTACCACAGACTCCAGTGGTTCAGGATGCGGAGGCCATGCGAATGGAAGGTACATACAGAGAGAATGGGGCCCAGACATGATAGATGCCTTGTCAAATGTAAAAGAGCTCATGGCCATCTTCAAGGTCGTTACTTCTCTTCACACTCCCTCTTGCTAAAAGCATGTGAAAGTATTGTCCGACAATACTACAGCGGTCACCTACCTCAACAGGCAAGGGGGGACAAAGAGTCGCTCTTTAGCAGTCGTAGCTCGCAACATTTTTTTCTGGGCAGAAAGAAACCTATCGTCCCTTTCGGCAGTTCATGTGAAAGGAGATCAAAATTTCGTGGCCGATTTTTTTTTTTTTTTTTTTTTTTTTTTGAGCCAGACAACAGTCAAAGAAGGAGAAAGGTTCTTAGATCCCCAAATATTCAAAAAGATCTGCAAAAAATGGGGCTGTCCGGAAAAAGACTTCTTCGCCACAAGGGAAAACAAACCAACCAAAAAGTTCTGCTCTCTCTCCGGGCAGGGTCAGCCGCTTTGGTTAGATGCCCTAGCCCAACCTTGGCTGAGCACTCTATTGTATGCCTTCCCCCCTTCAGCCTAATACCGAGAACGCTGATGAAGATAGAGGAAGAACGAGCTTGTGCGATCCTCACCGCACCTTACTGGCCAAGGAGGGCTTGGTTTCCTCTACTGCTGAAACGGTCCGAGGGGATTTACTGGACATTACCACAAAACACGGACCTTCTTTATCAGGGTCTCATGTGGCATCCAAACTTAAAACAACTGAACCTGACGGCCTGGAAATTGAACGGTCAGCGCTAAAAGAGAAAGGTCTGTCAGTTGAGGTGGTTGCTACTCTCATGCTGAGCCGCAAACCAATTACCTCGAAAATATACCTAAGGACCTGGAAAGCCTTTCAAAAAATTATCTTTATCCTGACATCCCTCAAATTCTAGAGTTCCTGCAAGCAGGTCTAAGCAAAGGTCTTTGTCCTACCACTCTAAAGGTTCAGATATCTGCCCTCAGTGCCTTTCTGGATTTAAGACTGGCCGATTCCCCTCTTACTAAAGGCTTTATCAAGGGGGCTACCAGAAAGATTCCGACTGTTTGTTCCATGGTTCCACCTTGGGATCTGAGTCTAGTCCTCTCGGTCTTAATGAAACCTCCATTTGAACTGGTGGATGAAATCTCTCTAAAACTATTAACTTACAAGACAGTCTTCTTAGTGGCAACAACCACTGCCAGAAGAATTGGGGAGATACAGGCCTTCTCCTGTAAGACATTCTATTTGTCTATACTAGACGATCGTATAATTCTAAGGCACTGTCCCTCATTTCTTCCTAAAGTGATCTCCCCCTTCCATTGTGGTCAAGAAGTCTCGCTGCCATCCTTTTTCCCACATCCTTCTTTTGAAAAAGAGAAGAAATTTCATAACCTGGATGTAAGAAGATCTGTCTTAGCCTATCTAAAAGCCACGGAGGCTTTTAGACGATCGGACCAACTTTGTCTTCAACACCAGGGGGCCAATAAAAGAAAAGCCGCCAGCAAGTCTTCCATAGCCAGATGGATTCGGGATGTCATCTCCACTGCTTACATCAAGAAAGACCTTTTACCTCCTGTAGGAATAAGAGCCCACTCCACTAGGGCAGTTTCATCTTCCTGGGCTGAATGAGCCTCGGTCTCTTTAAACCAGATTTGTAAAGCGGCCACCTGGGCGAGTCCCATGACTATCTACAATCACTATAAACTAGATGTGCAGCGTCCCACTACGTGTGTGTGGGCACTGCTTAAAAGCACTTTTTACCCTGAAAACTGTATTATGCTCTATTATATGACTTTGTACTAATGTATCTGCACAATCCCTGTTACCAGGCAGATTAGGTGTAATTAATACATCCCACCACTAGATGGGGATAAAACTTAGGTTCTATATATACCTAGTTCAGGCCTAGTGAGACAGGACAGGGGACAGGTCAGTGGTTGTTGATTGATTATTCAGTCTGCTGAGAGTAAGAGAGTGCAGATCTAGCACTTCTGCTCTGATGAAAGTTTAGTCCAGAAAGGGACAATAGAAAAGACTTAAAAAGCCAAAGGATAAAAGCCACAAATCAGGCATCAAGGACCTTTGGGATATTCAGGTGAAGGATACCATAGCCTCCAGCAATCTCACCAAATTACACTGATACAAAAAATATCCGGCTAAGCTTAAATTAAGCCTAAGAAAGCCTAGAAACAGTGGATCTGCAGAATTAACTCTAATACTAACCAGTGACTGTATTTTGTACTACTGCAACCAATGTCATCAACAGTAAAAGTTGTGAGTTGCATCTTACCACTGTCTACCTCATTATTACCACTATTGTTTGCACTACCATTAACGGTACTGGCGTCAGTACTCAGCCGAAACAAGCACCCCTAACATCAAAGGCACCACCATCTTGGCTGATGCTCCCCTACTACAGAGTGTGCCCCAGAGGATTTTGTGCTGTCCACCTCAACACTGTGCTGCCAGCCCAGGGAGGCTTTCTGCTAACCGTGAGTAAACTGATTAACTGTGTGTTATTATTTGGCCCCTCATCGGTCCACCATGCACCTCACGTGTTGCCCCTGCGCTACTGGCTGGCTGCAGATGTCGAAAAGAACCTGGACTTATCCTTTGGGTGTAGAGTTCTTGCCGCTGTTGTCCCGCACTAGTAGATTACTCAGCAAATCCTCCTGTCAGTGCCGTTGTGGAGGTGTCGGGGAAAAGTGTAAATTTACTCTTACCTGTAATTGGATTTTCCAGTAACCTCCACAACGGCACTGAGTTTTTCCCTCCCAATTGAAATGTATGTTTATTGATTACTGCAAGTATTATGTTTCTTATATTGTCAAATGATGTAATTTAATATTTAATACAATTTTCTTTTGCATCTTCTTCAAGTACTCTCTTACTGACTGGTGAGGTAAGGGGGAGGAGGCCTTTTTGAATAGTTGCTCCTGTGTTGTTTCCTGTCCTGGGGGCGGGGACACCCTCCTGTCAGTGCCATTGTGGAGGTTACTGGAAAATCCAATTACCAGTAAAAGTAATTTACACTTCTTTTTTTCTTTTTAAAGTATTGAAGTGTTAGAAAAACTACCCTATTTACCTGACTATAAGATGGACGAAGGTTTAGTAAAAATAACAGCAGACTACTAGTTATAGGCGCTGGCCTGTGGCAAGCTTCAGAACTGATGCACTTTGGATTGTTGGATTGTAGTGTAGGTGTCACCGCCAGCTCTGTGAGAAGATCTGGCAGACGTTCTTCTCTACCTGTTTTATGATGTTCTTTGTTTTGGTTTCACTTTCTCATCTTTTTTCCTTCTCCCAGCTGTCACCTATTTGCACTGATTGTCTCCCGTTATATTCCCTCCCATACTTCCTCACTTTGCGGTTTATACTTCTTCCTGGATTGTGTTCACTGCTGGAGGCTGCTACTCCTGATTCCTCAGATAAGTCTGTTTCCTTTATTTTGTGTTTCCTTGCTGGCTTGATTTTAGGTGACCCTGACTCCGTCCGTATTAAGTGCAGGGAGCCGGTGGTCGTGTCCCCTCTCTATTATAGGGTTTTCAGGTGTCACATAGTAAAAGGTACGAGGGCATGCAATCGTCTACCATTAAGACCTTTTCATGGGCATAGCAGTCAGGGAGAGCTCTAGGGGTTTTATAGGGCTCACCCATATGCTCCTTAGTTTGGGATCAAGCCAGTCGGATGTTAAGCTCCAGCTTTCTGCAACACCATCCGTGACAGTAGGTCTTTCCAGCACTGCAACCAAGTGGTGGCATCACACATCACTCAATCAGCCTCACTTCCAGAGTTTGCCACAGGTCCTTGATCACAAATCTAAGTGTCTGTGCCCACAAGCCTGCCTAGACTACAGAATACTATCACCCATGCATAGACCATCCAGCATCGTCACCCCCTGGGCTACAACTGTCAGCCAAGAGGCAGGCACTTGATAAATGCTTCAGTTTTGGTGTATGTGAGCGGGGCAGTAGTAGGCCAATTAATATATGCAGCACAGTAGTCTGTCCATCTACAGAGGGAGCACAAGTCATTAAAGGGAACCTGTCACCAACTTTATGCTGCCCATACTAATGGCATCATAAAGTAGAGACAGGTGAGTTTATTTCAGCGGTCTGTCATTTATAAGTTAAAAGTAAGTGGTTGCTGAGAACCAACATCACAATCATTGCAGACTGAGCCTGGAAAAAAGTCATGGCCATCTGAGAAGAGTCCTGGTTATTCATAAATTCTTGCTTTCCCTGCCCACCTGCTGATGACTGACAGTCTTCTACCTAGTTTTCTCCCTTTCTGTCTAGGAGAGAACTGCCAATCATCAGCAGATTGGCAGGAAGTGCAAGAGATTATGAATAACCATGACTTTTCTCAGGTAGATTTGACTCTTTTCAAGGCCTGGGCTGCAATGATTATGATGCTGGCTCTCGTCAACCACTTACTTTTAGCTCATAAATGACACACCACTGAAATCAGCATTTCTGTCACTATTTTATACTGCCCACAGTGAGATCAGCATAAAGTTGATGACAGGTTCCCTTTAAGGAAGCAGTCAGAGGAATTTGGAACTGCTGGACCGCCCTGAGTGTGGGATAGAAGATGCAAGAATGTTTTAGCAATTTAAAATAAAGTATATAAATTTGATATTGATGTTATCACACTGACTTGCAGAATAAAGATAACATCATTTTTATCTTCAAGTGAATGATATGAAAAAGAAACTTGTAAGACAGTGGGGAAATTGAGTTTTTTTTTCCATTTCCATATTAAATTATGCAGCAAAAATAAAGCTCATATGGCTGTATGAACAGAAAAATAAAAGTGTTATGGCTCTTTGACTGTAAGGAGGTAAAAATGGAAACAATGTTTTTCATTACAAAATGAAAAAAATAAAATAAAAAAATCTAACTTTATAAATTGTCTTTGTTGCTATTATTAGCAGCCAATCACAGCTCAACTTTTATTTTTCAAGAACACTACACATTTTTAGCATTTTTGGTGATTTTATTAAAATATTCCATATTACTGGTTATATAAATTTTTAAAAAAGTGACACATTCTCTTTAAATGTTTTAATTACTTGATTGACTTTTTAAAGACTTTTATCTATTTTTCTTTCCCACAAAGTTTGCCTTCGAACTTTATGATGGGAGTGCCTATAAATACTATAGTCACTTCTCAAGACATTTTGTATCATTATGACTAAGTTAATAGAGGTATGTAGGGGGCTAGGTGCTTATTAGTCAGGATTACCCCCAAGACCCTCCCAAGTTAAGCCCAAAGTGACAGATATAGGTGGCAACATTTCAGAATTTACAGAGACTGTCCGTAATTTTCAAAGACAAACCCAGCACATTCAGGTTATATCAGGCTAAAAATAGAAAGGGGTTTGTGTGTTCCTGGGGCTGGGACTTAAATGCCCTAAATTTTCCAACATAAATTTTAGCAAGTAAGAGTAATGAGGCTTCAGATTTGAACTGTTGATTAGGAATAGTGTTGAGCGAAGCAAAGCATTCAAAGTGAATTTTGATCCAAAATTTAGGAAAACTTGGACTTGTAATAACGAATCCGAATTTTCTTGCTCGTTATGGTAACAAATCAGGTTTTCCTAAAATGGTGGCTGCATATGTTACAAAGCAAAAACTCCTGTAGTGGAGACCAGAATCCTGTCCAGGGGTGAAAGGGTGAAGATCATGGGGACATTTTCACAACGCCCTGAGGAGTAGCCCCAATGCATATTTGATCATTGACATGGCGGATCCACATCCACTTCTGTAATAATATTTATGTAAATGTTTAGCAAATGTGATCATATGTTCTTCAAAATATTTCTCTTAAATACTGTTTATTTGGCAAAATATTGTGCCTTCTCATAGAAACTTAGTTTCAGAAGTTAAAGGGGTTGTCCAAGTTATATTTATTGATGACCTATCCTCAGGATAGGTCATCAATATCAGATCGGCGGGGGTCCGACACCCATCACCCCCTCCAATCAGCTGTTTGAAGAGAAGGTGTGCGCGGTGTCAGCGCTGCCTCCTCTTCACTGTTTACCTTCTAGCCGTTGCATCTGCAGTGGTGAGCAGGTGTAATTACACCCCAGCCGTCCCATTCATTTCAATAGGAAGGCTTGGGTGTAATTACACCTGCTCACCACTGCAGATGCAACGGCTAGAAGGTAAACAGTGAAGAGGAGGTAGCGCTGACACTGTGCACGCCTTCTCTTCAAACAGCTGATTGGAGGGGGTGCCGGGTGTCAGACCCCGGCCGATCTGATATTGATGACCTATCCTGAGGATAGGTCATCAATAAATATAACTTGGACAACCCCTTTAACACAAAATATAATAATGGTGCTTAGGTTTAATGCAGAAGCATTGGAGCAACAAGATATTTAAAAAAAAGGAATATTTAAAAATATAACCAGCGTTGTTTATAAAAAATATGACAATAGAACCTGATTACTAATAATACTTGTTCTAGCTAAAGCGACAACATAATTTTCCTTCCATTCTAGTTATATACAATGACAGCCCTGTATTTCATGGTTTAGCCAGCAGCATTGCAGCAATTAAACATAAGTACAAGGACAGAGCTCTTCATTTTTATGTTCACACATTAACTCTTAATTTGCATATTCATAAATAGAGCTTAAATAAATATTTCAGAATAGCCGCAATAGACGGCTACTCTGTGCCCTACAAAGCAGCTATATCTCAGTTTCCTAATTTCCTGCTTCCTGCCATTGTCTTGTGAGCTGAGCATAGGGAGACATAGCAAGCACTCATGTGCTAGGGACAAAGTTGCTAAAAATGATTATTATAGGAATATTGGAGAAGGGGGGGGGGGTGCAGGGAGACTTATTCTGTGTCAATTTTATTTATTTATTCCTACATTTATATATTCCTACATCAGCCATAAACTAAGATATGTAATTCAATACCAATAAGCTGAAAGACTTTATTATTCCAGTACCAGTGTAACTACCAATACCATCTAGTCTCCACCCCTTAGGGGGGCATGGTCTTAATTATGACCATCCTCATCATTTGCTGGCCTTACTTCTTCCAAATCATCCTTCAAAGTCTCCATGTCCTAAAAAAGTGAGCAAGATGCAGAGTGAGGAGGAGCTGGATGTTCCTGAAAACATATTCTCATCAATATTAGATGATGTGTAAAAGGAGGAAAATCAGATGGCAGAAGAAGGGCTCCCACCTGTAGGGCAGGAGAGCGCTGGGATTGGAGAAGTGGGTATGCCAGAGTTGATTGATATTCAGTGCTTACTGTCAAATAACCTACAGGAGATTGCAGGCCAGAACAGCAATAAATTGCATATTGTCCTCCCACCTAAACAGCCAAACCCCATACCAGCAACAGCCATTGTTTAAATGTGCATTAAAGTTTCCCTACTAGGGCAGGCTGCTCCCAATCCTCCACAGTGTTCTGAACCCTCCACACCTTCACTTGGCTGGTGAGCTATACTGCTTTCCCCCACCAACTCAAAGAAAGGTGATGCTTCCTCTCATATCTCTCTCTCTCTCTCTCTCTCTCTCTCTAGGTCATTCTGCCTCTCTGACCTTTCTATAGGAGCTGTGGTGTGGACTCGTATGTCTTCTTCTGCTACCTGGGCATCACTCATAACAGGAAACAACAACAAGAGCTACTAGCCTCCTTTTGGCTGCAAACATCCTTTTTCAAAAACTCCAACTACTCTTCTGAGTAATGTCACAGCAAGCAGTTCATGGTCACTAGAAGTCACCCCTCCCCTATCTAACTAACTCCAACATGTGCCCAGTGAAGGACTACCATCTTCTTTTCAAGAAGACTTTAAACAAAACATTTTACAGACAGTAATGTTAAATTGTAAGGTGGGTGCTGCTACCCCCTTACGAGGGCAACAATCATTTATTAATCAGAGAGCAGCTGCAAAGAGTATCTCTTGCTCTAGAGAACTAAATATGTACATACTTTTAAAGGAAATGCAATCCTTCTTTTCATCTGTGGTGGCACTGCGTAAGATCTAGGGTGGAATCATACATGACAGGTTTTGTTGCAAACATTTCTGACTGTTCCATTATCTGAATTTCTGATTTCTGCTGAATGGTACAGCGACGTATATGAATCTTTCCTTGGACACTGCTGCCAGGTTCCCACACAGATCATAGCTGATCATTGGGGGCTCCAGAAGGAGGAGACTCCATGATCTGCAAACATGGCCAGGGCAACCATCTAAAAAGATGGCAGGCAATCACTTTAATAAAGAATAACATGGATTCAGTTATATGGATGAAGAGAGCTACTCTACACTGGACACAATACAGTTATATTTTCAATAGTAGTAAAAGATCCCAGCAGCTGTGTCTCGTATTGAAGAAAATCTGCTTTATTTCACATTTGATAAGTCACATCTAATAGTCTTTTGGATGTGACTTATCGAATGTGAAATAAAGCAACTTTTCTTCAATACGAGACACAGTTGCTGGGATCTTTTAGTGCATATGTGGAGTCCGCTTCTTCCCTCTGCAGCGTGTACTGAGGATCGAGTCCTGGCCGGATTGATCAAAAATGTAATGCTTAGTATTAAAAAATGTCTTAAAGGGGTTGTCTCACTACAACAATTTATCCCGTATCCACAGGATAGGGAATAAGGGGGGCATTTATTAAGACCAGAGATTTACCTGCCGGTCCTCACAGTGTCTGTTTTGCTGGAGGAAGAGGTAAAGTTATGTGAAGGCGCAGGTTGGGTCTCTTCCTCAGGATGTGCAACATCTAAATTCTACACTACCTCCTTTGCTGGCGTAGACATAAGTAATTTTGTATATCAAAAACTGGCATACAAAATGATGAATGAGACAGACCTGCCGGCTCGTCCTTTTCCCTATCCACACCCTGCCCCCTTTTAAACTATGGGAGGAGAAAAGTCACAAAATGGCTTGCAACAAAATCTACGGGTGATATATCTGCCACAAAAGTAGTGTATATTAGTTAATAAATGAGCCCTAAGTGTCTAATTGGCAGGGTCTGACCGCGGGGGTCTCTGCCAGTCACAAGATAGGGCTAAGTCCCCATCCTTAGTTCCATGAGACTGCCAGAGATAGCTGAGTGCAAGTGCTTAGCTATCTCTGGAAGCCCCATAAACGTCCATGAAGCGGCAGCGTGCATACGCATCTGCCACTCAATTTAAATGGGGAACACAGACCACTGTTCTCGTACCCCTGTTGTCAGACACTTAACCCCATCCTTTATGACCCTTGTGCAAAGAGGGAAAGATCAAGAAACGAGTAAGGCCTCTTTCACACGGGCGTCATGGATTTGGGCCGGATAAGATGTGGGTGCGGCGATTTTTCCGCACAAGTGCGAAACATTTTAATGCGTTTTGTACGTGCGTGAGAAAAATCGGCATGTTAGTACCCAAACCCGAATTTCTTCATAGAAGTTCGGGTTTGAGTAAGGTGTTGTGTAGATTTTATTATTTTCCCTTATAACAAGGTTAAAAGGGAAAAAAATAGCATTCTTAATACATAATGCTTAGTAAAATTGGGCCGGAGGGGTTAAAAAAATAAAATAAAATTTAACTCCCCTTAATCCACTTGTTCGCACAGCCGGGCTTCTCTTCTTCTTTCTTTCTTCAGGACCTGGGTAAAGGACCTTTGATGACATCACTGCGCTCATCACATGGTCCAACACATGCTCCATCACCATGGCGATGGATCATGTGACGGACCATGTGATGAGCGCAGTGACGTTACCACAGGTCCTTTTCCTCCTGCACAGCAAAGAAGAAGAAAGAAGAGAAGCCAGGCTGCGCGAACGAGTGGATTAAGGGGAGTTAAATTTTATTTTATTTTTTTAACCCCTCCAGCCCTGTTTTACTAAGCATTCTGTATTAAGAATGCTATTATTTTTCCTTATAACCATGTTATAAGGGAAAATAATAATGATCGGGTCCCCATCCCCATCATCTCCTAGCAACCATGCGTGAAAATCGCACGACATCCGCACTTGCTTGCGGATGCTTGCGATTTTCACGCAGCCCCATTCACTTCTTTGGGGCCTGCGTTGCGTGAAAAACGCACAAAATAGAGCATGCTGCGATTTTCACGCAACGCACAAGTGATGCGTGAAAATCACCGCTCATGTGCACAGCCCCATAGAAATGAATTGGTCTGGATTCAGTGTGGGTGCAATGCGTTCACCTCACGCATTGCACCCGCGCGGAAATCTTGCCCGTGGGAAAGGGGCCTAAGAGTAAGTATACTTTGTGTGGATTCAGTTCACATTTTGCTGCCTGCTCACAGTATAAAAAAGAAGATCAAATTAAAACAGATAATAACACTGCATAAAATGCTAATTTCCTGCTATCACCCGATATTCCATTTGTTCTATTTTATCTAAAAATCTACAGGTAGTATTTTTCATCTTAATAATTAAAGGTTTCTCAGCACTTCCCGGGGAGCGTTTCCATAGACATTTCAGCTTACTGCTGAGAATATTCATGGCAGGTTAATGTACAATGTACATTTATTTTGAATACTTTAGCTCCAATGTTCTAAAATTTTATTTTGACATACACTTTGAGCTTTATTGGAAAAAACTGCTTAACATATTTTGATTTTACTGCTGCAGATATGAGTTCATTTTGTGTGCGAGAACAATTTGTTCATGAGATAGTTACAGCTGTTCACAATGCACAAGTAATGTTAAAAATTTATTTTAGTTATTTTTACATTATTTTTGTTTCTATCACTCAGTTTAGTAATGACTTTTGACTGGGCAGTAATGCATTTCGCTAGCTTGAAACTTCTATGTGGCAGAAAAACATACTTTGCCTACGTGACTTTATAGCTCATAACAACCAATTAGGTTTTTACAAAATTTCTTTGACTGCCTCATTTATGTGAAGGCACAAATCCACATGCTTGCTGCAGAAACAACTTTATTCAGAAGAAAGGAACAGATTTTCAGTTTTTTTGCAGCAATTTTGCAGTGTTCTGTATACGTCCTTAGTCCAGTTTCAGACAAGTGAGTTGTCTGCATGGGCACGTGAACTCTGCTCCTGTAACAGGACCTCACAGCATTATAATGATTTATAATACTGTGTGTCCCTGCCCGAAATAGCCTGTAATGAATTGTACTGACTGCATTATGACAGCATGGCAGATCTATTCATTGATAAATGGACAAAGAATAGGCGGCTCACTATCTGGTGATATTGGAGTTGGTGCTCGTGTCCAAATCTGGCTCACCCAGTCAGAAGAAAGAGAAATATACAATAATCAATGCGTTTAGGATAGGCACACAATATATGAAATGATGGAATGCTTCTTATGGTTTACCTCACACAGATTTTTTTCCAAATTCTATATAACAAATAAAACTACTTTAAAATATACAATGTAATAAAATAAAATAGCATAAAAGAGCACCATAGAACCATAAAATCCCCTCTGCAACAGTGCCAATTGCACTTCACGCAGGTATTACCCAATCTATACAATTCAGTTCATATATGTCACCGTCTTAATGTTTGTATCATTTTCCAAAGGTTCAATTCTTTTCCAGAAGTTGGTTTAGTTTGCGGTGAACGTTGGCAATATACACTCACATGAAGGAGGTTTAATAATAGTCCGTTGCCAACAGTCTCCACACTTATTATATGATTCCAATATCAGACATCCACATGTGGGAATAGTATTAGACCTCCACCTTACTGCGTCTTATTTATATCCAGGGCACACTCTCCATTCCATCACATAAGCAATAATTAGAATGGTTTACTTACAGTCCTTGTCCGTCTGTCTCCGATTGTGGCGTCCCACGTGGTTGGAAGAACAGACTCCCCTATGTCCCGTTTTGTGTTTGCTGGGCGGTTGAATAAACAGGTGTAGTTGTCAACTGACTCGGGCTCAGCGTCCCACGTGGTTGGAAGAACAGACTCACCTATGTCCCGTTTTGTGTTTGCTGGGCGGTTGAATAAACAGGTGTAGTTGTGAACTGACTCGGGCTCAGCGTTTCCACGTGGTTCCTCAGCGTCCCACGTGTTCTGCTGAATAGCTGTGTTCACTTGCTCTGCAGGTGTCTTTATTAAAGTTTTTCAGGAGCGCTCCACTGAAGCTGTTTAGGCATGACTTCCTTCTTCAATATATTGCCTTTTTACAGTCCCAGGTATACTTTATCTACACCAAATGCGTTTCGGAGCTCACACTTGCTCCTTCCTCAGTGGCCAAGTATACCTGTATGTGTGGATCTTTTTTATAAGGGTAAAGTCTAAGGAGGACTTTACCCCTATACTCAAACCTCTTAAACTTTACCCCTATACTTAAACCTCTTAAACTTTAACCCTATACTTAAACCTCTTAAACTTTACCCCTATACTTAAAGCTCCTCCATGTGAGTGTATATTGCCAACGTTCACCGCAAACTAACCCAACTTCTGGAAAATAATTAAACCTTTGGGAAATGATCCAAACATTAAGACGGTCGTAAGGTTGAAATATATGAACGGAATTGTATAGATTTGGTAATACCTGCGTGAAGTGCAATTGGCAGTATTGCAGAGGGGATTTTATGGTTCTATGGTGCTATTTTATTGCATTGTATATTTTAAAGTAGTTTTATTTGTTATATAGAATTTGGACACTTTTGTCCATTTTGGTGTGATGACACATTGCTTAATATCCTATCTAAATTGTGCAATTCGACATATTCCAGTACAACTATGACACATTAAAAAAGTGAGTGCTGTAGCTTTAAATTTTGATGTGCAGTGTAAACAAAGCCTCAATAGATAGGAATGGTTGCAGACATTCTACACTGAGCCTGATGGAGCCCACCCTGTCCTTAGCTAAAACCTCTCTATCAATTAATTAAATCTTACTATTTTCTTCTCTAACACAGTCTCTGTTTAACCCTGAATTAACTGTACTGAGTGTCTAAAGATAAAGCTTTCTTTGTTGTCTCTCTGACACACGTTCTGTCACATCAGTTTATAAGATCAGAATATTGACACGTCAATATTGTCCCCCCTGACTGGCCGAGACGGACTGCAAGGTATCATGGGAAAACCGCCGGCCAGGGTCCCAGCTCATGTGCACCTAATTCTTCATCCTCCCTGTTCTGCTATTACAGCATCTGTAAAATGGCAGATGCTGTTTTGAGCAATTTACTTGAATCAAATCACAAAAGCTTCGGATTGCCAAATTTTGCAGAGATTTTAAACAATTTTGATTAGTTTAGAAACTATTTACAAATCAATGACACATCATTTCTAACTAGCAATTCAACATTTTTACATCTGTGGGAGGGGTTTATTTGTGTCACCGCCTACTGATCTACACTCACCTAAAGAATTATTAGGAACACCTGTTTTATTTCTCAATAATGTGATTATCTAGTCAACCAATCACATGGCAGTTGCTTCCATGCATGTAGGGTTGTGGTCCTGGTCAAGACAATCTCCTGAACTCCAAACTGAATGTCAGAATGGGAAAGAAAGGTGGGCTACAACAGCAGAAGACCCCAACAGGTACCACTCATCTCCACTACAAATAGGAAAAAAAGGCTACAATTTGCACGAGCTCTCCAAAATTGGACTGTTGAAGACTGGAAAAATGTTGCCTGGTCTGATGAGTCTCGATTTCTGTTGAGACCTTCAAACGGTAGAGTCAGAATTTGGCGTAAACAGAATGAGAACATCATGCCTTGTTACCACTGTGCAGGCTGGTGGTGGTGGTGTAATGGTGTGGAGGATGTTTTCTGGGCACACTTTAGGCCCCTTAGTGCCAATAGGCCATCGTTTAAATGCCACGGCCTACCAGAGCATTGTTTCTGACCATGTCCATCCCTTCATGACCACCATGTACCCATCCTCTGATGGCTACTTCCAGCAGGATAATGCACCATGTCACAAAGCTCGAATCATTTCAAATTGGTTTCTTGAACATGACAATGAGTTCACTGTACGAAAATGGCCCCCACAGTCACCAGATCTCAACCCAATAGAGCATCTTTGGGATGTGGTGGAACGGGAGCTTCGTGCCCTGGATGTGCATCCCTCAAATCTCCATCAACTGCAAGATGCTATCCTATCAATATGGGCCAACATTTCTAAAGAATGCTATCAGCACCTTGTTGAATCAATGCCATGTAGAATTAAGGCAGTTCTGAAGGCAAAAGGGGGTCCAACACTGTATTAGTATGGTGTTCCTAATAATTCTTTAGGTGAGTGTATATGTATTGAGAGGTAATTACTATATAGTAACTCCAATACTGTCCTTGGAGTCATGAAGATGGCAGCCACTTGATGCTGCAATGTGGTAAATATGTAGTAACTGAAAATAACAGGGAGCAGAAAGCTGAACAATGTGAAAGTAGGGAATACGTATAAATACTAAATGATGGCTGAATTTTCATCTTTTACCGGAGCAGCCATTTAACATTAAACATCAGAGGAGTCACTTACAGTGGGGAAAATAAGTATTTAAAACACAGGCGTTTTTGCAAGTTTTCCCACCTACAAAGAATGGAGAGGTCTGTAATTTTTATCGTAGATACAGTTCAACTGTGAGAGACAGTATCTAAAACAAAATCCAGAAAATCATACTATGATTTTTAACCTGTTCCGGACTGATTTCCCGATCCTTAACCCCTTAAGGACATAGGGCGTACCGGTACGCCCTATTTCCCGAGTCCTTAAGGACCAAGGGCGTACCGGTACGTCCTAACTTAAAATCTTAATTCCGGCGCCGCTGGGGTTAATCGGAACGGGATTTCGGCTGAAATCATTCAGCCGGCATCCCGTAACAACGCAGGGGGGGGTCATTTGACCCCCCCGTATCGGCGATCGCAGAAAACCGCAGGTCAATTCAGACCTGCGGTTTGCTGCGCTTTTTGCCGTTTCTGATCCCCGCGGTCCCTGACCGCGGGGATCAGAAACTTCAGAGTGCCCGAAATCAATATTGTTAACCCCCCCCTGCACCCCTGCACGATTTGATGGCGGCGGGTGGTGCAGGGGGGGTGTCGCATGCAGTGGGGGCGTTGCGGGAGGCGGGCGGTGCGGCAGGCGGGATCGCGATCCCCCGCCCGCCTCCCATTGCATAATCGTTGGTGTACAGTGGGTATACCAGGGTGCCAGCACATTGCTGGCACCCTGGTATAAACGGCTGACATCGTTGATGCGATGTCAGCCGTTTAACCCTTTCCATACAGCGGTCCGTACGGACCGCTGTATGGAAAAGGTTAACAGTAAGAGGGAGCTCCCTCCCTCTCCGATCGGGGGGCTGCTGTGCCTTTGCAGCCCCCCGATGGGAGAAGGAGAGAGCCCCCAGACAGCCCCCCCAGAACCCCGTCCTTACCCTTCCCCGTCTGCGAAGTTCTGACCATAACTGAGCAGACGGGGAAGGTTCCCATGGCAACAGGACGCCTGATCAGGCGTCCTGCTGTCCATGGTGCTGAACAGATCTGTGCTGAAAGCATAGACCTGTTCAGTGTAAGTAAAATACAGTGCAGAAACCTATATAGGTTCTGTTCTGTATTTTACAGACATCAGACCCACTGGATCTTCAAGAACCAAGTGGGTCTGGGTCAAAAAAATCAAATAAAAAGTGAAAAAAGTTAAGATAAAAAAAAAAAACATTTATCACTGAATAAAAATTAAAAAAATAAAATACACTACACATATTAGGTATCGCCGCGTCCGTAACGACCTGATCTATAAAATGGTCATGTTACTTTCCCCGCACAGTGAACGCCATAAAAATAAAAAAATAAAAACTATGAGAAAATTGAAATTTTGCCCACCTTACTTCCCAAAAAAGGTAATAAAAGTGATCAAAAAAGTCGCATGTACGCCAAAATAGTACCAATCAAACCGTCATCTCATCCCGCAAAAAATGAGACCCTACTCAAGATAATCGCCCAAAAACTGAAAAAACTATGGCTCTTAGACTATGGAAACACTAAAACATGATTTTTTTTGGTTTCAAAAATAAAATCATTGTGTAAAATGTACATAAATAAAAATAAAGTATACATATTAGGTATCGCCGCGTCCGTATCGACCGGCTCTATATAAATATCACATGACCTAACCCCTCAGGTGACCACCGTAAAAAAAAAAAAAAAAAAACTGTGTAAAAAAAGCAATTTTTTGCCATCTTACGTCACAAAAAGTGTAATAGCAAGCGATCAAAAAGTCATATGCACCCCAAAATAGTGCCAATCAAACTGTCATCTCACCCCGCAAAAAATTAGACCCTACTCAAGATAATCACCCAAAAACTGAAAAAACTATGGCTCTTAGACTATGGAGACACTAAACAATTTTTTGGTTTTCAAAATGAAGTTATTGTATAAAACTTACATAAATAAAAAAAATTGTATACATATTAGGTATCGCCGCGTCCGTGACAACCTGCTCTATAAAATTACCACGTGATCTAACCTGTCAGATGAATGTTGTAAATAACAAAAAAAAAAAACATGCCAAAAAAGCTATTTCTTGTTACCTTGCCGCACAAAAAGTGTAATATAGAGCAACCAAAAATCATATGTACCCTAAACTAGTACCAACAATACTGCCACCCTATTCCGTACTTTCTAAAATGGGGTCACTTTTTTTGGAGTTTCTACTCTAGGGGTGCATCAGGGGGGCTTCAAATGGGACATGGTGTCAAAAAACCAGTCCAGCAAAATCTGCCTTCCAAAAACCGTATGGCATTCCTTTTCTTCTGCACCCTGCCGTGTGCCCGTACAGTAGTTTAGGACCACATATGGGGTGTTTCTGTAAACTACAGAATCAGGGCCATAAATAATGAGTTTTGTTTGGCTGTTAACCCTTGCTTTGTTACAGGAAAAAAAAATATTAAAATGGAAAATCTGCCAAAAAAGTGAAATTTTGAAATTGTATCTCTATTTTCCATTGAATCTTGTGCAACACCTAAAGGGTTAACAAAGTTTGTAAAATCAGTTTTGAATACCTTGAGGGGTGTAGTTTCTTAGATGGGGTCACTTTTATGGAGTTTCTACTCTAGGGGGGCATCAGGGGGGCTCCAAATGGGACATGGTGTCAAAAAACCAGTCCAGCAAAATCTGCCTTCCAAAAACCGTATGGCATTCCTTTCCTTCTGCGCCCTGCCGTGTGCCCGTACAGTAGTTTACGACCACATATGGGGTGTTTCTGTAAACTACAGAATCAGGGCCATAAATAATGAGTTTTGTTTGGCTGTTAACCCTTGCTTTGTTACTGGAAAAAAAATATTAAAATGGAAAATCTGCCAAAAAAGTGAAATTTTGAAATTATATCTCTATTTTCCATTGAATCTTGTGCAACACCTAAAGGGTTAACAAAGTTTGTAAAATCAGTTTTGAATACCTTGAGGGGTGTAGTTTCTTAGATGGGGTCACTTTTATGGAGTTTCTACTCTAGGGGGGCATCAGGGGGGCTCCAAATGGGACATGGTGTCAAAAAAACCAGTCCAGCAAAATCTGCCTTCCAAAAACCATACGGCGCACCTTTCACTCTACGCCCCGCTGTGTGGCCGTACAGTAGTTTATGGCCACATATGGGGTGTTTCTGTAAACAGTAGAGTCAGGGCAATAAAGATACAGTCTTGTTTGGCTGTTAACCCTTGCTTTGTTAGTGGAAAAAATGGGTTAAAATGGAAAATTAGGCAAAAAAATGAAATTCTCAAATTTCATCCCCATTTGCCAATAACTCTTGTGCAACACCTAAAGGGTTAACGGAGTTTGTAAAATCAGTTTTGAATACCTTGAGGGGTGTAGTTTCTTAGATGGGGTCACTTTTATGGAGTTTCTACTCTAGGGGTGCATCAGGGGGCTTCAAATGGGACATGGTGTCAAAAAAACTGTCCAGCAAAATCTGGCTTCCAAAAACCATACGGCGCACCTTTCACTCTACGCCCCGCTGTGTGGCCGTACAGTAGTTTATGGCCACATATGGGGTGTTTCTGTAAACAGCAGAGTCAGGGCAATAAAGATACAGTCTTGTTTGGCTGTTAACCCTTGCTTTGTTAGTGGAAAAAATGGGTTAAAATGGAAAATTAGGCAAAAAAATGAAATTCTCAAATTTCATCCCCATTTGCCAATAACTCTTGTGCAACACCTAAAGGGTTAACGGAGTTTGTAAAATCAGTTTTGAATACCTTGAGGGGTGTAGTTTATAGAATGGGGTCATTTTTGGGCGGTTTCTATTATGTAAGCCTCGCAAAGTGACTTCAGAGCTGTAGTGGTCCCTAAAAATTGGGTTTTTGTAAATTTCTGAAAAATTTCAAGATTTGCTTCTAAACTTCTAAGCCTTGTAACATCCCCAAAAAATAAAATATCATTCCCAAAATAATTCAAACATGAAGTAGACATATGGGGAATGTTAAGTCATCACAATTTTTTGGGGTATTACTATGTATTACAGAAGTAGAGAAACTGAAACTTTGAAATTTGCTAATTTTTCCAAATTTTTGGTAAATTAGGTATTTTATTATGCAAAAAAATAAATTTTTTTGACTTTTTTTTACTAGTATCATGAAGTACAATATGTGACGAAAAAACAATCTCAGAATGGCCTGGATAAGTCAAAGCGTTTTAAAGTTATCACCACTTAAAGTGACACTGGTCAGATTTGCAAAAAATGGCCTGGTCCTTAAGGTGAAAATGAGCCCGGTCCTTAAGGGGTTAAGGACACAGGACCCCCCCCCCCCCCGTGTAGGCGATTGCTGCGTAACCCAGAACAGGATGGTGATAGATGGTGTGATAATACACCACCAATCACTATCCTGCGATCCTGAGAGGTGATGGTGACATCACCTCTCAGGATCGCCTCTCATTGGTCGGATCGGCGGGCAGAAGATTCAAATCATCGCAGCGCTCCTCTATTCCACCTTTTCAGTCTGGGAGCCCTGCGTCGTGTCTCAGAGCCAGCACCCCCCATCTGTGCCCCAGCACCCCCAGGTATTTAGGGAAAGGCTAGGGACAAGTTAGATTGACCCTAGACCCCCCAGGGGTGCTGCAGCTTGCCCCCCTGCCCCCCCCCCACAACTTTTTTGGGGCGCAGGCAGTTTTTTTGTTTGTTTTGTGCGTACGCTGACTGTGGCCGATACTCTTAGCGCATCGCACACCCCACCGCTGATCAACTTCAGACGGTTGATCAGTGATTTAGAATTTTTATTTTTTCTCCATTTTTTTAGTTAGTCTTTTTTTTTTGTCTGTTAGGTTTAGGGTGAGTTTGCGAACACCCGTGCCCCCACACACACGCACACCAAATAAAGTTTAACACGCATGCACACACACACGCAGACACAAACTCCCCTATGGCCCGCCGGATGTTCGCAGCCGAAGAGGCATACGCCCAGCTTACCTCCGAGTCCAGGAGTCCCAGTGAGGACGAGGGTGAGCCCACTTTCCTTTTGTCATCCGTGTCCTTCATGATGATGAGCCCCCAAGGCAGCAGAGCCTCCGCCAGGTGGAGCAAGAGGACCACCATGCTAGGGACCCTGTGGCCCACACTAGTACGAGAAGCTCTGGGGCTCGTACTAGTTTTCCGGCCCACCAGATCAGTCCACCTGAGCCCCCTGCCGGTGAACTTGCATGGTATGCCCCAGAGCGTTTTGAGCCTGTGATTCCTGATATTGTAGGCCAACCAGGAATCCAGATTTCCACAGTGGGCTTCACTGAATATGACTACTTTAGTCATTTTTTCAGTGACCACTTTGTAAATCTAATGGTGAAGCAAACAAACCTGTACGGCCAACAGTTTGTTGCTCAACACCCGGGCTCCTTTTTGGCTAGGCCCGGTGGCTGGACTCCGGTCAGTGCAGCCAAGATGAGGACGTTTTGGGGCCTCGTGCTGCATATGGGCCTAGTCAAGAAACCTAGTGTCAGGCATTACAGGAGTGGGGACGTCCTCTACCAGGCCCCACTTTACAGTACGGCCATGACACGCTCCCGGTTTGAGGCCATCCGGAAATGCCTGCATTATTCAGATAATGCAGCATGTCCCCCCCCCCCCCCCCCAAGGTGATCCTGCCTATGACCGCCTGTACAAAATCAGGCCGGTCATCGATCACTTTGGGGCCAAATTTGTACAGGCCTATGTACCTGGAAGGGAGGTCGCGTTTGATGAGTGGAGAGTTAAAGGGGAGACTCCTTTTCCACCAGTATGTTCCCTCTAAGCAGGCGAGGTATGACGTGAAACTGTACAAACTTTGTGAGAGTACCTCAGGGTACACTTACAAGTTTCGTGTGGTGTGTACGAGGGGCGAGATTCCTGTATTCAACCCCCAGAATGTCCCCCCACTCTGGGTGTTAGCAGGAAACTTGTGTGGGACCTTATGCACCTACTGCTAGATAAGGGTTACCACCTGTACGTGGATAACTTTTATACTAGTATCCCCTTGTTACAGTCCCTCGCGGTCAGATCCACCTGACGCGACAAAAATCAGCGCGGCCTCCCTACCTACCCCATCCAGGTACCTATCCCCAGGGGTGAGACCCGTGCCCTTACCACTGGAAACCTGTTGCTGGTCAGATATAAGAACAAGAGGGATGTCCTTGTACTGTCCACAATTCATGGTAACGGTATCACCCCTGTCAATGTGCGAGGTAGTGTGATCGTCGACTACAATCGATATATGGGAGGAGTTGATCTCTCTGATCAAGTCCTCAAGCCATGCGCAAAACCCGGGCATGGTACAAAAAAGTTGCGGTCTACTTGGTACAGGTTGCCTTGTACAACTCTTTTGTGCTGTCCTGGAGCACTGGCAACACAGGGACATTCCTTCAGTTCTATGAGGCAGTCCTCAAGGCCCTGATCTTTTCTGACAGAAAAAGAGCAGGCTGGAGTACCTCGGGAACTGTAGGCGCCCGGATCATCCCTGGCCAGCACTTTCCAAGTGTGGCAGGAGGGGGATACGGAAAGACACCACTACTCAGTGTGACACGTGCCATGATCATCCGGGCCTCTGCATTATTGGTTGCTTCAGATAGTACCACACTTCCATGGAGTACTAAATATATATATCCCAATTTAGCCACTGACAATCGGATAAAAATCTGGTTCTGAGACTTGAGACACTGAAACTATTTTCAAAAATATTATTTTGTAAAACGAAAAAAAATTATATAATAATAATTAGCCCCTACCTAAGATAATCGGCTAAAAAAAAAAAAAAAAGATTCTTAGACTATGGAGATACAAAAAAGTTTTTTTTTTGTTTCTAAAAACATATGACTCCCAAAATATTGCCAATAAAACCGTCCCTTCATCCCGCAAAAAATGACCCCCTACCTAAGATAATCGGTTAAAATCTAAAAAAAACAATTACTATGGAGATACTAAAATTTTATTTTTTTTTCTGAAAAGATAATATAGTGTAAAACATAAATACATTTAAAAAAGTAGACATATTAGGTATCTCCGCATCCATAAGAATCTGCTCTATAAAAATACCCCCCCCCCCCAACTCCTCAGATGAACACGGTAAAAGTTTTGGGAAATTTTCCATTTTAATCAGTTTTTTTTCCAATAACAAAGTAGGGGTTAACAGCCAAACAAAACTTAATAAACTAAATCATACTGCAGTTTACAGAAACACCCCATATGTGGTTGTAAATTGCAAGGCGCAGAAGGAAAGGAACGCCGTATGGTTTCTGGAAGGCAGATTTTGATAACCTTTTTTTTTTGGGCACCATGTCCCATTTGAAGCCCCCCTGATGCACCCCTAGAGTAAAAACTCCATAGAAGCGACCCTATCTAAGAAAATACAGTCCTCGAGGTATCCAAAACTGATTTTACAAACATCGTTAACCCTTTAGGTGTTCCACAAGAGTTATTGGCAAATGGAGATGAAATTTTTGAATTTCTGGTAACCTTGTTTCGCAAAAATGTAATATAGATAAAGCAAAAATCATATGTACCCTAAAAATAGTCCCAACAAAACTGCCACCTTATCCCATAGTCTCCAAAATGGGGTCACTTTTATGGAGTTTCTACTCTAGGGGTGCATCAGGGGGGCTTCAAATGGGAAATGGTGTAAATAAACCAGTCCAGCAAAATCTACCTTCCAAAAACCACACGGTGCACCTTTCCCTCTAGGCCCTACTGTGTGCCCGTACAGTAGTTTACGGCATCATATGTTTCTGCAAACTACAGAATCGGGGAAATAAATATAGCATTTTGTTTGGCTGTTAACCCTTGCTTTGTTACTGGAAAAAATGGATTAAAATGGAAAATTTGCCCAAAAATTTAAATTCTCAAATTTCATCCCCATTTGCCAATAACTCTTGTGCAACACCTAAAGGGTTAACAAAGTTTGTAAAATCAGTTTTAAATACCTTGAGGGGTGTAGTTTCTTAGATGGGGTCACTTTTATGGAGTTTCTACTCTAGGGGTGCATCAGGGGGGCTTCAAATGGAACATGGTGTAAATAAACCAGTCCAGCAAAATCTGCCTTCCAAAAACCATACTACGCACCTTTCCCTCTACGCCCTACTGTGTGCCCATACAGTAGTTTACGGCCACATATGGGGTGTTTCTGCAAACTACAGAATTAGGGCAATAAATATAGCATTTTGTTTAGCTGTTAACCCTTGCTTTGTTACTGAAAAAAATGGATTAAAATGGAAAATTTGCCCAAAAAATCTAAATAGTGAAATTTTATCTCCATTTGCCATTAACTCTTGTGGAACACCTAAAGGGTTAACGATGTTTGTAAAATCAGTTTTGAATAGCTTGAGGGGTGTAGTTTATAGAATGGGGTCATTTTTGGGTGGTTTCTATTATGTAAGCCTCACAAACTGACTTCAGACCTGAACTGGTCCCTAAAAATTGGGTTTTTAAAAAGTTCTGAAAAATTTTAAGATTTGCTTCTAAACTTCTAACCCTTGTAACATCCCCAAAAACTAAAATGTCATTCCCAAATTGATCCAAACATGAAGTAGACATATGGGAAATGTAAAGTAATAACTATTTTTGGAGGTATTACTATGTATTATAGAAGTAGAGAAATTGAAACTTGGAAATTTGCTATTTTTTCCAAATTTTTGGTAAATTTTGTATTTTTTTATAAATAAAAATGATTTTTTTCCCCTTCATTTTAACAGTGTCATGAAGTACAATATGTGACGAAAAAACAATCTCAGAATGGCCTGGATAAGTAAAAGCGTTTTAAAGTTATCACCACTTAAAGTGACACTGGTCAGATTTGCAAAAAATTGCCTGGTGTCACGGCTGTAAGTGAGCAACAAGAGCCTACACAGTGAATAGCAACTGACCGGACCCAAGCTAGGGAGGATAAAGGGTGACCCCTGTCAGACCCTAAAAGCTCTCCTTAAGCTGCTAAGCACATGTCCAGATCCAGATGGTGGATCGAGACATGCCCGCGTACCTAAGGCTGATGACCACTGAAACCCCTACAATAGTGGAAGGGGCACGGCCACCGGTGCCCAGCTCAGTATATGGACGGAACCGGGGTCGCCTCAGATCCAGTCAGCAAAGAAACAGAAACACACAATGTCTGAACACTTAACTGAAGGAGCTGCAGCTGCAGTGAAAACAGATCCAAAGTCAGCAGACAATATCCGGAGTACTTGCTTCAGCAGAACACAGATCCAGTGAAAAGATATCACACAGGTGAAGATACTCAAGCGAGAGATACAGCTCAAATGAAAAGTATAATCCGCACCTCTACAAAGGAGGAGGGGTGATTTAAAGGCAGCGAAATCAAACACAGGAGGGACAGCTGGGAGGAAGGAAACAGAAAGTAAAGACCTCATCACAGGGGCGGAGAAACAGGGCAGAGGGAACACCTCCAAGCTCTAGTAGTGACATCATCACAGGGGTGGAGAAACAGAGCTGTGAGAACGTCTCAAAGCTCTGGTAGTGACAGTACCCCCCCCCCCCCCCCTCTACGGGTGGACTCCGGACACCCAGGACCCACCTTCTCAGGATGAGCCCTATGAAATGCCCTGATGAGGCGAGTGGCTTTAATGTCCGACACCGGAACCCACATCCTCTCCTCAGGACCATAACCCTTCCAATGAACGAGGTACTGAAGAGAACCGCGGACAATGCGAGAGTCCACAATTCTGGAAACCTCAAACTCCAGATTGCCATCAACCAAAATCGGAGGAGGAGGCAAAGAGGAGGATACCGTGGGCTGGACATATGGTTTTAAAAGAGCCCTGTGAAATACATTATGTATCTTCCAAACCCGTGGAAGATCAAGACGGAAGGCAACAGGATTGACGACTGACAAGATTTTGTAAGGCCCAATAAACTTGGGACCCAATTTCCAGGAGGGAACCTTCAGTTTAATATTTCTTGTAGACAACCACACCAGATCACCCACATTCAGGTCCGGACCAGGCATACGTCTCTTATCAGCCACACGCTTATATTTCTCACTCATCTTTCTAAGATTACTCTGAATCTTTTGCCAAATGGTAGACAAAGACGAGGAAAATCTCTCCTCCTCAGGCAAACCAGAGGGAGCCCCTCCCGAGAATGTCCCAAACTGCGGATGGAACCCATATGCACCAAAGAATGGTGACTTATCAGAAGATTCCTGACGACGGTTGTTCAGAGCAAACTCAGCAAGAGGGAGAAATGAACACCAATCCTCCTGGTTCTCTGCCACAAAACAGCGCAAATATGTCTCCAGATTCTGGTTGACGCGTTCAGTCTGACCATTCGACTGCGGGTGAAAAGCAGAAGAGAAGGACAGCCGAATCCCCAGGCGAGAACAGAAAGCCTTCCAGAATCTGGACACAAACTGCGTGCCTCTATCGGAAACAATATCCAAGGGAATGCCATGCAATTTAACAATATGGTCGAAAAAAGCTTGCACCAACGTTTTAGCACTGGGTAAACCAGGGAAGGGTACGAAATGAGCCATCTTGCTAAAACGGTCCACCACCACCAGGATCACCGACTTCCCTGAGGAACGAGGAAGATCCGTGATAAAGTCCATGGAGAGGTGTGTCCAAGGACGGGAAGGTATGGGTAACGGGAGAAGGGGACCTGAAGGCCGTGAACGAGGGACCTTAGCGCGAGCGCACGTCTCACAAGCAGCCACAAAACCCTCCACCGACTTACGAAGAGCCGGCCACCAAAATCTCAGAGCAATGAGATCTACCATGGCTCTACTCCCGGGGTGACCAGCAAGAACAGTATCATGATGCTCCTTGAAGAGTTTGTGACGTAGCTCAGGAGGCACAAAGAACTTCCCAGGAGGACAACGGGCAGGTACCTCAGTCTGGGCAGCCTGGACCTCGGCCTCCAAATCAGAATACAGAGCAGAAACAACCACCCCCTCCGCCAAAATGGGACCCGAGTCCTCGGAGTTTCCTCCTCCCGGAAAACAGCGAGAGAGAGCATCAGCCTTCACATTTTTGATCCCATTTTTGAGCCTTCACATTTTTGAGAGCATCAGCCTTCACAAAATTGAATCTGGAGAAGAACAGAGACCATCTGGCCTGTCTCGGATTCATACGCCTGGCCGACTCCAAGTACGCCAGATTCTTATGGTCGGTAAAAACGGTGATAGGGTGCCTGGCCCCCTCCAACCAATGGCGCCATTGCTCGAAAGCCAACTTGATGGCCAACAACTCCCTATCTCCCACATCATAGTTTCTCTCTGCCGGGGAGAGTTTTTTAGAGAAAAAGGCACAGGGTCGCCACTTGCGCACCTCGGAAGCATCCACCTCAACAATAAAAGGTAAGGAAACATCGGGATGCACCAAGACGGAAGCAGACGCAAAACTCTCTTTAATCTTAGAAAAATCTGCTAGCGCCTCCTCCGACCAAGAGAAAAAATCCGCCCCCTTTTTTGTCATGTCAGTGAGGGGTTTGACAACAGAGGAATAATTCAAAATGAACTTTCTGTAATAGTTTGCAAAACCCAGAAAGCGCATCAATGCCTTCTGATTCTCAGGAAGCTCCCATTCCAGCACAGCACGGACCTTCTCCGGATCCATGCGAAAACCAGAAGCAGAGAGGAGAAAACCCAAAAATGTAATCTCCGATACCATAAAAACACATTTCTCCAGCTTGGCGTACAATTTATTCTCCCGCAGAATCCGCAGAACCTGAAAAAGATGATCCTGATGGGTCTGAACATCAGGGGAAAAAATCTAAATATCATCAAGATACACCAATACAAATTCCCCCATTAAATGGTAGAAAATACTGTTAACAAAATGCTGAAAGACGGCCGGAGCATTCATCAGGCCGAAAGGCATAACGAGATTCTCAAAATGCCCGTTAGGGGTATTAAAGGCCGTTTTCCATTCATCCCCCTCTCTGACCCTGACCAGGTTGTACGTGCCTCTCAAATCCAATTTGGAAAAAACCTTGGCCCCAACAATTTGGTTGAAGAGGTCCGGGATCAGAGGAAGGGGATAGGGATCGCGAATCGTGATACGGTTCAGCTCCCTAAAATCTAGGCAAGGTCTCAGAAAGCCATCTTTCTTTTTAACAAAAAAAAAAAAACAGCGGCAACAGGTGATTTTGAGGGACGAATATGCCCCTTATCGAGACTCTCAGAGATATAAGTTTACATTGCGATTCTTTCCGGTTGTGAGAGATTGTAGAGGCGTGCTTTTGGCAGCTTGGCGCCGGGAATGAGGTTAATGGGACAGTCAAACTCCCGGTGAGGAGGTAGCTCCTGAACACCGCTCTCGGAAAACACGTCCGAGAAATCAGAGAGAAATGATGGCACCGTTTTAGTAGACACCTCTGCAAAAATCGCTGAGAGACAATTCTCTCTACAAAACTCACTCCACTCATTTATTTGCCTTCCTTGCCAATCAATAGTGGGGTTATGTCTAGTGAGCCAGGGTAACCCCAAAACTAGAGGAGAAGGCAATCCGTTAAGGACAAGACAAGATATATCCTCCACATGAGTGTCACCTACCGCTAACCGGATATTGTGAACAATGCCCTTCAGGGATCTCTGTGAGAGTGGAGCAGAGTCAATAGCAAAAACAGGTATATCCTTTTCTAATGTGCAAACCTGAAAACCATGCATGGCTACAAATTGAGTATCAATAAGATTGACGGCCGCTCCACTATCGACAAAAATTTCACAAGAAATGACTTTGCTCCCTAGCGCTACCCTGGCAGAAAGGAGAAAACGGGAACTGCAGGTCAGAGGAAAAGCATCAATTCCAATATCAACTTTGCCCAAAGTAGCAGATGAAGCAGAGTTTGATGATTTACCTTTTGAGGTTTTTCTCTTATTATAACTCTTAGTACAGTTCAAGAATTTCCTAGATGGACAAACATTTGCCAAATGACCTATGCCCCCACAACAAAAACACACCATTCTCTGAGGACTAAATCCTCTTTTATCAGGGGCAAGTCGACCTAGCTGCATGGGCTCCTCCACAGAGGGAACCGAGAGAGGATGAGGCCCCTGCACACTGAATGAGTCCGCACCACTGCCCCTAGACTGAAAATGACTGGACAGAGAGGTCTCGTTTCTTTCTCTTAGACGCCTGTCAAGGCGTACCGCTAATGACATGGCAGACTCTAAGGACGTTGGTCTCTCATGGAAAGCAAACGCATCTTTCAATCTCTCTGAGAGACCATGAGAGAACTGACTCCGGAGTGCAGCATCATTCCAACCTGAATTAGCTGCCCATCTCCGAAATTCACAACAATAAAGCTCCGCAGACAGTTTGTTCTGGCATAAAAAACGTAAGTTAGATTCGGACAGAGCAACACGATCCGGGTCATCATATATCTGCCCCAGGGCCACAAAAAATCTTTCCACGGATCGAAGGGAGGGATCCCCCGATGGCAACGAAAAAGCCCAAGTCTGAGCATTACCCCTGAGCAGGGAGATGACAATCCTCACCCTCTGTTCCTCATTACCAGAGGAATGGGGACCCAAGCAAAAATGGAGTTTGCATGCCTCTCTGAAACGAACAAAATTCTCACTGCCCCCGGAGAACGTTTCCGAAAGTGAGACCTTTGGCTCGCAACAGACTCCATGGGCCGGAGCAGAGCCCAATGCTTGAAGCTGAGTCATAGATTGACGGAGATCAGCTACCTCCAAAGAAAGACCCTGCATGCGGTCAACCAGGTCAGAAAGCGGATCCATGTCAAAAAAGGACGGTTTGGCGGATTATAATGTCACGGCTGTAAGTGAGCAACAAGAGCCTACACAGTGAATAGCAACTGACCGGACCCAAACTAGGGAGGATAAAGGGTGACCCCTGTCAGACCCTAAAAGCTCTCCTTAAGCTGCTAAGCACATGTCCAGATCCAGATGGTGGATCGAGACATGTCCGCGTACCTAAAGCTGATGACCACTGAAACCCCTACAATAGTGGAAGGGGCACGGCCAATGGTGCCCTGCTCAGTATATGGACGGAACCGGGGTCGCCTCGGATCCAGTCAGCAAAGAAACAGAAACACACAATGTCTGAACACTTAACTGAAGGAGCTGCAGCTGCAGTGAAAACAGATCCAAAGTCAGCAGACAATATCCGGAGTACTTGCTTCAGCAGAACACAGGTGAAGATACTCAAGCGAGAGATATAGCTCAAATGAAAAGTATAATCCGCACCTCTACAAAGGAGGAGGGGTGATTTAAAGGCAGCGAAATCAAACACAGGAGGGACAGCTGGGAGGAAGGAAACAGAAAGTAAAGACCTCATCACAGGGGCGGAGAAACAGGGCAGAGGGAACTCCTCCAAGCTCTAGTAGTGACATCATCACAGGGGTGGAGAAACAGAGCTGTGAGAACGTCTCAAAGCTCTGGTAGTGACACCTGGTCCTTAAGGTGAAATAAGGCTGTGTCCTTAAGGAGTTAAATAATTAATTTGAATTTTATTGCATGAAATAAGTATTTGATACAATAGAAAATCAGTGTTAATATTTGGTACAGAAACCTTTGTTTGCAATTACAGAAGTCAGACATTTCCTGTAGTTCTTGACCAAGTTTGCACACATTGCAGCAGGGATTTTGGCCCACTCCTCCATACAGATGTTCTGTAGATCTTTCAGGTTTCGGGGCTGTCACCCATCCCAGCCTTGTGCAGGTCTACAATTTTGTCCCTGGTGTCCTTAGACAGCTCTTTCGTCTTGGCCATGGTGGATAGGTTGGAGTGTGATTGATTGAGTGTGTGGGCAGGTGTCTTTTATACAGGTAACAAGTTCAAACAGGTGCAATTAATACAGGTGATGAGTGCAGAGTTGGAGGGCTTCTTAAAGAAAAACTAACAGGTCTGTGAGAGCCAGAATTGTTGCTGGTTGGTAGGAGATCAAATACTTATTTCATGAAATAAAATGAAAATTAACTCTTTAAAAATAATACAATGTGATTTTATGTATTTTGTATTTTTATTTTGTCTCTAACACTTGAAGCGTACCTACGATAAAAATTACAGACCTCTCCATTCTTTGTAGGTGGGAAAACTTGCTTAATCGCCAGTGTGTCAAATACTTATTTTTCCCACTGTAGATTTATGAATGTAAAGATGTTTAACCCTTTTGATATGTGAAGAAAGAACATATTCACATCAGATAGTGTTTACTTATTAATATTACTGAAGTGGAAATCTGTGTTTCTGCTGCTGCATAAAACATATATTCAAAATCTGTCAACCACTATCTGCTTCATAATGGAAGTGACTTGTGTTGCACGAACTCGAACTGTAAAGTTCGGGTCCGTACTGAACTTTGAGAGTTCGGGTACCCGGACCCAAACCCGAACTTTGACGGAAAAGTTTGGGTTTGAGTTCAGTGTTCAGGCATTTAATATAGCCTTTGAAAGGCGGCAGGGCAGCCAATCAACAAGCTTTTAAGCTGTGGGCACTTAGAAGCCATCACAGCCATGCCTAGTAATGGCATGGCTGTGATTGGCCGGTGCTTCATGTGACCCAGCCTCTATAAAAGCTGGATCACGTGTAGCACCGCCCATCAGCTCTGAGTAGTGCAGGGACAGGAAGCAGGCAGCTGAAGCGAGGGAGAGTGTTAGTAATAGTGTTGGGCGCGAATATTCGAATTGAGAATCTTAATCGCAGATATCGGCACTTTGAGAATTCGCAAATATTTAGAATATGGTGATATATATTCGTATTTTTGAAAATTCTAGATTTTTTTTCATCTGAACCCATGATCCTTCCCTGAATTGTGGGCCAATGAGAAGGCTGCAATGTCTTTGTCTGAGCTTAGCAACATCCCTAGCAACCAATAGGAAAGTTGCCTACCACTTAGTATATAAGAACCTCCCCAGCAGCCATTTTCTGTAGTTTTATGGAGTTCTGAGAGAGACATCAGTGTTATTGCTGTGCTCTGTGCTTTCCACTTATTGCATTAGATAGATAGTTATATAGTTTATATATATAATACAGATAGAAAGTGGGAGATAGTCAGTGTAGGTTATATCCTAATATAGTGTAGCTGTTACAGTAAAGTGTGTTAGGTAGTGTGATAGATTCTGCTGTTCATACATACTGTACATGGTACAGACATAGTGCTGTGATGTCACAACAATACTTAGTGTATCAATCAGAAATATGTAGTCAGACCTTCTAAAAGGTGAAGTTTTACGTATTGCGTCAAAATATGCGCATCATTAATTGCACAATCGCGAATATATTGGAGCACTCTATCTGCATATAAAGCCATTTTTTATGTTCTGCCATGCCAACCATTTTCTCTAGTCTCTGGAAACTTCTAGCAGCTTGAAAAATGTATCAAAAGTGACCCACGCCTGTATTGCGCGCGCTTTACGCAAATATTACATTGCCGATTTTCGCATTTAAGAAAATAATAGCAAATTCTCGAATTTGCGAATATATGACAAATATTCTACAAAATATCGTGAATTCGAATATCGCCCCTGCCGCTCATCACTAGTTAGGAATCTGGCTATTTGTTTTGTGGGTGACCTATAATGATTTTTTGTGGGTTCAATACACCAGCTTTGTACCCCTGACACAGAAATATAATAATAAACCTGGCTGTTAATTCTGTGGGTGACCTATAGTGATTCTTTGTGGGTGCAATGCACCATTTTTTGTACCCGACACAAAAATATAATAGTTAATCCATCTGTTAGTTCGATGGGTGACATATACCCATTTTTGTGTGAGATGCACGTGCACTGCATATGTGACAGGGAAATTAATATAGTTAATCCGTCTGTTAGTTCGGTGGGTGACATATTCCCATTTTTGGTGTGAGGTGCACGTGCACTGCATATGTGACAGGGAAATTAATATAGTTAATCTATCTATTAGTTAGGTGGGTGACTTCAAAGAATGAGGAGAGCATCAAATAAGGGACGTGGCCCTCGTCGTAGTGCTGCTGGTGGAGCTCCTGTTGCAGGGAAAGGACGTGGTCGATCTGTGCCAGCTACACGCCCAAATGAAACACCTTCCTCAGGTGCACGTAGGCGACAGGACATTCAACGTCATTTTGTAGGCCCGAATACCGATGTATGAATGGTGAGGCCAGAACAAGTAGCGGCGGTAGTAGATTGGATGGCTGACTGAGCCTCCTGTTCCTTCACATTGTCTCCCACCCGGTCCCCTGCTGAAACCGCAGAGTTGACACCTGCAGCCCATGGGCATCTGTTCACCTCACCCCCTTGCAAATCAGCCAAGCAGTCTGAACCCCAAGTCATGACTTGATGACTCTGCTGGCAGGGTTTCCGTGGACCATCCACCTAGCTCTGCCCCAGAAGTGGAAGAGATTAAGTGCACTGATGCCCAACCACTTATGCTTCAGGATGTGGACATGAGAGGACCACCGAAGCACATCTCTGATGATGATGACGACAAAACACAGGTGCCAACTGCTGTGGCTTTCTGCCATGTGCAAACCGAGGGCAGGGGTGAATAGTGGGTGGAAGATGATGTAGAGGATGATGAGGTCCTAGACCCCACATGGAATCAAGGTCATGCGAGTGACATGTGCAGTTCGGAGGAAGAGGTGGTGGTCACACAGCGCCAGCCGCACAGCAAAAGAGGGAGCAGGGTGCAAAAGCAGAGTGGCCGTCCCCAACCCAGTATGCCTGCTACTGCCCACCGCACCCAGAGACTGAGCACACCAAAGCCAGTTCCCTGGCGCGGCAGTTCTTCAGACAATGTGCTGACGACAAGACGCGAGTGGTTTGCACGTTGCGCAATTAGAGCCTGAAGCATACATGTTCTAAACCTGAGCACCACCTGCATGACCAGGCATCTAAATGCAAAGCACGAGCTGCAGTGGAGTACACACCTGAAAAACCACAAAAGATCTCAGGCTTCTCTTGGTCCCTCTTCTGCATTGGTCTCGTCCTCTTCCTCCCCCTCTCGAATGACAGTGGCACCTGCGACCCCGCAAACAGAGGATGTGGCAGCAACACCACCACCTTCACCACCGTCACCCAGCATGTCCACACTGTCCCAAGGAAGCATTCCGCTGTCCATCTCCCAAACACTGGAGAAAAAGAGGAAGTACCCCCCTACCCACCCGCGATCCCTGGCCCTGAATGCCAGCATTTCAAAATTCCTTGCCTTTGAAATGCTGTCATTCCGTCTGGTGGAGACAGAGACTTTTAAAAACCTTATGGCGGTGGCTGTCCCACAGTATGTGGTTCTAAGACGCCACTTCTTTTCCAGATGAGCCATCCCTGCCCTGCACAACCAAGTGGGCTCAGTGGAAGCACAAGGCAAAGGAGGAGGAGGAAAAAGTCGCCAACGCAGCTGGGGCACCGCCAGCACCTTAGAAGGGAGGGTTAGCATGGGCGAAATATGGAAAATCTTTGTCAGCATGCCACAACAACCAGCACCACCAGCAGCTACGGAACGTCTTAGCAGGAGGCAGCATTTCAGCAACATGGTGGAACAGTACTTGTGCACATGCCTACACGTAGTGACTGATGGGTCTGTCCCATTTAACTTCTGGGTCTCCAAATTGGGCACATGGCCTGAGCTTGCCCTTTACTCCCTGGAGGTGCTGGCCTGCCCTGCAGCAAGTGTATTGTCCGAATGTGTGTTTAGCACGGCAGGGGGGTAATCGCAGACAAACGCAGCCACTTGTCCAGAGCCAATGTGGACAAGCTCACGTTCATTAAAATGAACCAATGGAATAAACACAGTCGGCACTCCTCGTATCCAGAGGTCCCGGTGCACGTGTCAGGGAAAGACAGCCCACTTAGTAATCCAAAGAAGAGACCGGCACTCGAGTCGTTTAGTAGACGATGATGCTTTATTCAAGCATATAGCATAGGAGGAACAGAGTAAAGAACAAACAAGCGACACGTGTTTCGGCTCAGGTTCGAGCCTTTGTCAAGCCCAATACATTTGTTCAGAACAGAAATTTAAATAGTGCGCCACCCTTGACGTGGAAAACGTGTTGACGTCATATTACCATAACAACCATAGTAAACATATCATTATGCGCAGTAATTATTGACATTACTGCTACATGGATCAAACGTGATAAATTCAATACATTGTTGTAACATACAGTTGTGTTCAAAATTATTCAACCCCCAATGCTGTAAAGGGTTTTAGGGAATTTAGTTTACATTTGTAATTGTGTTCAGAATGAAATCTTACAATAACTTTTTAAAGAACCAAATGCAACTAAAATGACATCAATTGTTTTTGTAATACAGTATTAAATGTTTTTTTTTTGTGATTTCTTCATTGACACAATTATTCAACCCCTTAAAGACTACCACTCTTAAGAACAGAGGTTCATTCAAGTGTTTTCGATCAGGTATTGAAAACACCTGTGGATGTGAAGGAGCAGAAATCAAGCATAATAAGCACCAATTAGGCAGATTTAAAAGGACTGTGATACTCAGCTCCTTCTAGACATTTACTGGTGTGTTTACAAACATGGTGAAGTCAAGAGAATGGTCCAGGAAGACAAGAGAAGAGGTGATTTCTCTTCACAGGAAGGGCAATGGCTATAAGAAGATTGCAAAGATGTTAAACATACCAAGAGACACCATAGGAAGCATCATTTGCAAATTCAAGGCAAAGGGCACTGTTGAAACGCTACCTGGTCGTGGCAGAAAGAAGATGTTGACTTCGACTGCTGTGCGCTACCTCAAGCGCAAAGTGGAGAAAAGTCCCTGTGTGACTGCTGAGTAACTGAAAAAAGATTTGTCAGATGTGGGTACTGAATTTTCAGCTCAGACAATAAGGCGCACACTGCGTAATGAAGGCCTCCATGCCAGAACTCCCAGGCGCACCCCCTTGCTTTCTCCAAAGAATAAGAAGAGTCGACTGCAGTATGCCAAAAGTCATGTGGACAAACCACAAAAGTTTTGGGATAGTGTTCTGTGGACTGATGAAACAAAATTAGAACTGTTTGGGCCCATGGATCAACGCTATGTTTGGAGGAGGAAGAACAAGGCCTATGAAGAAAAGAACACCTTGCCTACTGTGAAGCATGGCGGGGGGTCAATCATGCTTTGGGGCTGTTTTGCTTCTACAGGTACAGGGAAGCTTCAGCGTGTGCAAGGTACCATGAATTCTCTTCAGTACCAGGAGATATTGGATGAAAATGTGATGCAGTCCGTCACAAACCTGAGGCTTGGGAGACGTTGGACCTTTCAACAGGACAATGATCCCAAGCATACCTCCAAGTCCACTAGAGCATGGTTGCAGATTAAAGGCTGGAACATTTTGAAGTGGCCATCGCAGTCACCAGACTTAAATCCGATTGAGAACCTCTGGTGGGACTTAAAGAAAGCAGTTGCAGCACGCAAGCCTAAGAATGTGACTGAACTGGAGACTTTTGCCCATGAAGAATGGGCGAAGATACCCGTAGATCGTTGCAAGACATTTGTGTCAAGCTATGCTTCACGTTTAAAAGCTGTTATAACTGGAAGAGGATGTTGTACTAAGTACTAAGATTGAATGTCACTTGGGGGTTGAATAAAACTGATAATGATGTGAGCACAGAAAAGACATTTGTGGTTATTTCATTATAAATGTTATGTTATATTTGTCTGACTTACAAGTCCCTCTTTGATTTAATTGTAAACAATATGACTGAAATGATCAAAATCAATGTCAAACTGGCCAAAACACTCAATTTCAGTGGGGGTTGAATAATTTTGAACACAACTGTAGTTGCAATAGAATAACAGTATAGCTGAATATTGCATGAATATAACAGCAACTCCATATTACATTTTATATCAGCAACACAAATAAATATGCAGATCCATAAAAAGAAAAGGAAAAAGAAAACAGAAAAAACCGACAGTGTAAGACAGCCAAAAGCAGCATCCATAGAAATCTAATGTTGAATGGAATTTTTCCACATATGCATTGGAGCTAGCTTATAGAGGAAAAAAATATATATATACATTTTTATATATATATATATATATATATATATGTGTGTAGAAAAGAAAAATAGATCTTATTATGAATTATTATTTTTCACAAAAATGCATTTAAATCATATTCTCGATTAAGACCTCTAGGTTCCAGAGTTCCCCCGCTTCTGCTGGAAGAAGGTATCCTGGAATAAATAAAAAATGTTCCCGTAAAACTAATCCAAGTAATTGTAGAAAAAATTCTCGTTCATGTACAGTATATTCAGATGATTCCAGGATACATTCAACCGCAGTTAATCCTTTTATGTGTTCAATGGATGTATACAAACTGCATACATCCATGGTGACCAAGAGATCTCCTGTCTCAAGACATAAATCTTTAATATCAGACAGAAAATGATTTGTGTCTAATACAAAAGACGGAGAATTTTTTTATCAGTGGGGTTAAAACCTTCTCAATCAACATGGCAGGTGCAGACAGTATAGATTCGTTTGAGGCTACAATTGGTCGACCAGGGGGTGCTGTCAGGCTTTTGTGAATTTTCGGTAGGGTATATAGGACAGGGGTAACTGGATGTTGATTGATAGAAAAACTGGCACAGCTTCTCATCATGGCCACATATATCCTTGTACTTCTGTATAATTTGCATTACTTTACGTTTGATATCAAAAACAGGATCACTGTTTAAGGGATAATATGTGTCTTTATCAGAGAGCTGTGACAATATTTCAGAAATATAATATTCCCTATCAAGCAGAACAAGTGAACCCCCTTTGTCAGCTGGCTTAAATATAATCGATTTGTCATCTAATATAGAACGTAAAGCCTGTCTTTCTTCCTTGGACAAATTATGCGTAACAGTCAACCCCATGATCTGCTATAAGAGAACTAAAAATATTCGTGACACGATTGTAAAAGCGGACATAGGAGGCACCGCAATGCCACGCCAGCTGTTTCTGAGCACTCCAAAAAAGGGAACCTTTCCTTGTTTACAGTGCGTTCACTGTTCAGCGGTTATTAGAGGTGAAACTTTCTCTCATCCGCATACTGGTAAAAAATTTCCTATACAAGTTTTTTTTTACCTGTGACAGTAACTTTGGCATTTATTTGCTAAAGTGCCCATGTGGCCTTATATACATTGGGGAGACAGCTACCAGAATGAAGGACAGATTTAGCAATCATAAATCTACTATACGGAAGAAAAATCTGCTGTTGCCAGTTCCCCTTCATTTTGATAGATGTTCCCATAATGCTTCACAACTCAGATTTCAAATTATTGAGCAAGTGTTGCCAGCACGAAGAGGTGGCAACAGAGTACTCATGCTTAAAAAACGTGAAAGCTTCTGGATACATACTTTGCAGACTCTGGAACCTAGAGGTCTTAATCGAGAATATGATTTAAATGCATTTTTGTGAAAAATAATAATTCATAATAAGATCTATTTTTCTTTTCTACATATATATATATATATAAATGTATATATATATATATATATATTTTTTTTTTTTTTTCCTCTATAGTCACAGAAAAAATAAAAAGAGAAAATAAAGACAAAGCTAGCTCCAATGCATATGTGGAAAAATTCCATACAACATGAGATTTCTATGGATGCTGCTTTTGTCTTACACAGTTTTTTCTGTTTTCTTTTTCCTTTTCTTTTTATGGATCTGCATATTTATTTGTGTCGCTGATATAAAATGTAATATGGAGTTGCTGTTATATTCATGCAATATTCAGCTATACTGTTATTCTATTGCAACTATGTTACAACAATGTATTGAATTTATCACGTTTGATCCATGTAGCAGTAATGTCGATAATTACTGCGCATAATGATATGTTTACTATGGTTGTTATGGTAATATGACGTCAACACGTTTTTCACGTCAAGGGTGGCGCACTATTTAAATTTCTGTTCTGAACAAATGTATTAGGCTTGACAAAGGCTCGAACCTGAGCCGAAACATGTGTCGCTTGTTTGTTCTCTACTCTGTTCCTCCTATGCTATATGCTTGAATAAAGCATCATCGTCTACTAAACGACTCGAGTGCCGGTCTTTTCTTTGGATTAAAATGAACCAGATATGTATGGATCCCACAGGACTTGTCCATACCTGGTGCTGAGTAGATAAGAATACCTGCAGCACCCAGCCATTGTTATACTCCAGCACACAGGGGCGGACTGAGTGGTCGGGCACATCGGACGTGGTCCGAGGGCCCGGTCGGGGAGGGGGCCCGCCGGCCGGCCTTTTGGGTGTGCGGTGCAGAGCTGGCGGCGGCGGCGGGGCACAAGGAAATGAGCGCTTCCATTGCGGAAGCGCTCATCTCCAGTCATCTGTATCGCTGTCCTCAGGACAGCGATACAGATGCCTGTGCTGCGGCAGGGAAGGGAAAGGCGTGTCCCTTTCCCTTCCTCTGATAGGCTGCAGGCACACTAGGCCGGGGGGGCTATTACTGGCATGCAGGGGGGATTTTACTGGCATGCAGGGGGGCTATTACTGGCACAGGGGACTATTACTGGCACAGGGGGGCTATTACTGGCATGCAGGGGGGCTATTACTGGCACAGGGGGCTATTACTGGCACAGGGGGCTATTACTGGCATGCAGGGGGGCTTTTACTGGCACAGGGGGGCTATTACTGGCATGCAGGGGGGATTTTACTGGCATGCAGGGGGGCTATTACTGGCACAAGGGGGCTATTACTGGCACAGGGGGCTATTACTGGCACAGGGGGCTATTACTGGCACGCAGGGGGCTATTACTGGCACAGGGGGCTATTACTGGCACAGGGGGCTATTACTGGCACGCAGGGGGCTATTACTGGCACAGGGGGCTATTACTGGCACAGGGGGCTATTACTGGCACGCAGGGGTCTATTACTGGCACAGGGGGCTATTACTGGCACAGGGGGCTATTACTGGCACGCAGGGGGCTATTACTGGCACAGGGGGCTATTACTGGCATGCAGGGGGGCTATTACTGGCACAAGGGGGCTATTACTGGCACAGGGGGCTATTACTGGCACAGGGGGGCTATTACTGGCACGCAGGGGGGTATTACTGGCACAGGGGGCTATTACTGGCACAGGGGGCTATTACTGGCACGCAGGGGGGGTATTACTGGCACAGGGGGGATATTACTGGCATGCAGGGGGGCTATTACTGGCATGCAGGGGGGCTATTACTGGCACAGGGGGCTATTACTGGCACAGGGGGGCTATTACTGGCACAGGGGGCTATTACTGGCACAAAGGGCTATTACTGGCACAGGGGGGCTATTACTGGCACGCAGGGGGCTATTACTGGTACAGGGGGGCTATTACTGGCACGGGGGGCTGTTATTACTGGCACGGGGGGACTGTTATTAATACTGGCACGGGGGGGACTGTTATTAATACTGGCACATGGGGGGCTATTATTAATACTGGCACATGATTGGGGGCACTATAGGGGCATCTACTGAGGCCACAAAGAAGGGGTATTTTATATGGGCGCTCTGTACAGTACAATTTTATACTGGGACACATTATGGTGGGTACCATGGGGAAGGGGGGAGAGGAGTACTATGGGATCATCTACGGGGGGCACTAAGAAGGGGTATTTTATACTTGCAAATTATGGTGGACACTGAGGGCATCTACTGGAGCATTTTATACTGGCACATTATGGGGGACACTAGGAGGAAGGAGGGTGTGGAGCACTATGGGGGCATTTACTAGGGGCACTATATAGGGGTATTTTATACTAGGACATTATGGGGGCACTATGGGGACATTAGCTCAACTGGGGGCATTACAAGTGGGTATTTTTTGCACTGTCACATTATAAGGAGAATTATTTCTACTGGGGGGGGCTTTATTACTCCGCCATGGTATGAGCCCCCTAGTAGCAGCACCGGCCTCTCCCTGCTTTGCTATTCCTCTGCCCCTTCTCCAAATCCTTATTATGAAATCTTTCTCATTAGGATAAAACACATCAGCTCCGCAGAGCCCCCCAGCCACAGTGTTGAAGTGGCGTCCGAGATCCCCAAGGGCCAAGCCAAGTAATTGTAAGTTTTCATGTGGAATATGTTTGTTATACACATATAGCCTAGACTGTGCCACACAATATACAGTATAAGTCTACACTGTGTAGTCTATTCTATAAGCACCATTGTTTTGTGGCGGCGGACAGAAAAAAATTTGGAAGTGTCCCTCCCGAGACCACTTGAATATGACAAACGGGGAAATCCCTCAGGACGTTGCTACGCTATTCTAATAATTGTTTTGAAATTAGATGGTCACTAGGACCAGAACGTAACTTTGCAACCTCACTAACTAATTTTAAATCCTGGATCCGCCACTGGCAATGCCCTCTGCCTCAGCAACATGGGCTCAGGGTAGGCCATGGGGGCACGACGAGCGGTGCTGCGGCGGCGGGAAGCAGGAGACAGGAGTGCAGCCGCAGGTCCTATCTAGAGGTGAGCTGACTGACTGTGTGTCAGCCGCCCTCAGCCAGAGCCCCAGATTGATAAATTATTGCACTTTTGTTCTTTGTGTAGTGTGTGGCTGGAGGTGGGACAGGGGCGTGGCTGGAGGTGGGACATGGGCGTGGCTGGAGGCGGGATATGGGTGGGGCCCTGAGGGTTCTCAGTCCGCCCCTGCCAGCACACATTCTCTTTGCATTCTCTTTTCTATTTCCCAATGTTTTGGGGTCTTCCCCCAAAAAATATATATATATATAACAGTGTTGGCTACCTCCTCCACCGCCACTTCCACCTACACCGCCACGTTCACCGCCTTCTCAACCTCCGCCTCATAGTTCAAGATTATTTTTATTTTTTTTATTCTGTTATTTTAAGTCATTTCTCTATCCACATTTGTTTGCAGGGCAACTGTCCTGCTCTTACCCCCATTTTGCTTCCTTTTGCATCCCTCTAGCTCTTACAACGACTATTTTACAGCCATTTTAGTGCACCAAAGTTCAGGTCCCTATTGACTTCAATAGGGTTCGGGTTCGAGTTTGGGTCAAGTTTGGGTCCTGAACCCAAACTCTGACCCGAAGTTCGGCCAAACTCAGCGAACCCGAACATCCACAGGTCCGCTCATCCCTACAAGTGACTTTATCAAGAAAATACACTGTAAATAAAATTGAATGAAAGGATTCTGCATTAGCTTTGGTTGCCTTATGTGTAAAGAAGTTGTAGACTCTGACCTGCATTGACTTCGCTGTCTATGGTTGCATGATATGGATGACTTAGGAGAGGCAGGGCTTCTTTACAACCTCCAGAACCTCTGAATTCAAGACTACTTGCCAATAACCTCTCTAGCCTTCAAGTGTAAGCACATTTGAGGATATTTATAACACTTCCTAACAGTTCCTTGTTTTTTTATATATAGTAATTAGAGATGAGCAAATCAAAGTTGACGAAGTGGAATTCGATCAGAATTTCAGGAAAAATTTGAAAAACTAAAATAGCTGCTGCACGTGTTTGGACATGGAGCAAGGAACTCTGGGAACAGGGGATCACCCACAATGCCATGCATGCAGCCAATCAGCAGCCAGCCAGCCCTGTGATGTCACAACCCTATAAATAGCCTCAGCCATCTTGGATTCAGCCATTTTCCAGTGTACTTAGTACAGGGAGAGACCCCAGCAGGCGCTAGGGACAGTGGTAGAAAATACTTTTTAAACTTTTATTTTGCTGTATAGAAGTTCAGGGAAAGGATAGAGAGTAATAATTCAATAGTATTGAATCTGAACAGGGTTCAGTAGGGGAGTTTACAGCCTGGGTAATAGGAACAATCCTATTACACCTTGCTGCACTGACTGCGGATTCAAATTGCCATTATACAGCTCTGTAATTCCAGCAAACCGTTCTTGTTATTGGGGTGTAAGTGCTGTTTGATACAGCCATTAACAAGGTTTATTACAAGGAAATATTTCTACGTCTTATTTGCCCTTGGGTGATGCAGTTATATGTTCTAAAGCAGGCATGCCCAACCTGCGGCCCTCCAGCTGTCGCAAAACTACAATTCCCAGCATTCTTGGACAGCCTACAGCTATTAGGGCATGTTGGGAGTTGTAGTTTTGCGACAGCTGGAGGGCCGCACGTTGAGCTTTCCTGTTCTAAAGCATTTTTGTCTTGTATTAGTGGGGAAAAAAAGGGCTTATTAGCCGTTGTGTGATAAAGTGAGCAAATGACAGCCCTTTTTGGCGTGTATTAGTGGCAAAAAAAATATATTAATTGCCGTTCAGCGATGCAGTTATAAGTTCTAAAGCCCTTTTTGGCGTATACTAGTGGCAAAAAATATATATTATTTGCTGTTCAGTGGTGCAGTTATATGTTCTAAAGCCCTTTTTGGCTTGTATTAGTGGCAAAAAAGTATATATTATTTGCCGTTCAACGGTGCAGTTATATGTTCTAAAGCCTTTTGTGGAATGTATAAGTGGAAAAAAAGTAAGGGCCCGTTCAGCGGTGCAGTTAAATGTTCTAAAGCCCTTTTTGGCGTGTATTAGTGGCAAAAAATATATATGTTATTTGCCGTTCAGCGGTGCAGTTATATGTTCCAAAGCCCTTTATGGCATGTATTAGTGGCAGGAAAAAAAAAGTATTTGCCATTGTGTGGTGAAGTGAGAAAATTACAAACCTTTTTGGCGTGTATTAGTGACAAAAAAATATAATATATTTTTTTGCAATTCAGCGGTGCAGTTATATGTTGTAAAGCCCTTTTTGGCGTGTATTAGTGGCAAAAAAATATATATTTTATTTGCTGTTCAGCTGTGCAGTTATATGTAGAGATGTCCTTGCGGTTCGCCCGGTGGTCGTTTCATGGCAAACTTTGCGCGTTCGTGATTCGCTGAACATGCGAACATATGGCGATGTCCGCCGGCCCCATATTCTTTTGCATTGCGCCAAACTTTGACCCATGACACATCCATCAGGTGGGACAGGACAGCCATGGACACACCCCCACCCTATCACAGAACCTGATTCTGTGTTTTGCCAGTGTAGGGAGAGGTTGCTTTGTGGAGCAGGGACAGGCTGTTAGGGACACCAAACGTTTAAGGACTGGTATAGGTGTGTTATTAATAGGTGTGATATACTGAGGGATGTGATATACAGTACTTATACTTTCTAACATAGAAAGTATATTATAGTACATTTGTATTGCGCAGCAGTGGTGTGCGGTTCTGCTGTGATACCGCAGCTATACAGAGGGACAAATGCTATTGGAACAACTAATTGCAATGGGTGTGATATACCTGTTGCCTCCCAAAAAAACTGATTGAGGGGTGTGATATACCTATAATATACTCTCTAACATAGAAAGTATATAGTTCATTTGTATTGTGCAGCAGTTGAGTGCAGCTATATAGAGGGACCAGCTCTATTGAAACAACTAATTGCAACGGGTGTGATATACCTGTTGCCCCCCCCCCAAAAAATATGATTGATGGGTGTGATATACCTATAATATACTTTCTAACGTAGAAAGTATATAGTGCATTTGTAGTGTGCAGCAGTTGTGTGCGGTTCTGCTGCGATACCACAGCTATATATGATATACCTGTTGCCCCCCCAAAAAATGATCGAGGGGTGTGATATACTTTCTTCCACAAAATACTGTTTGAGGGCTGCGATATACCTGTTGCCCCAAATAAACACGGTGGTGTGATATAAATGTTGTGGCAAAAAAATTGTTTATTGAGGGGTGTGATATACCAGCTTCCACAAAATACTGATTAAGGGGTTCACTATACCTGCTTCCACCAAATATTGATTGAGGGGATTGATATACCTGCTTCTACAAAATACTGATTGAAGCCTGCGAGATACCTGCTTCCACAAAATACTGATTGAGGGCTACGATATACCTGCGTCCACAAAATACTAATTAAGGGGTTCGATATACTTGTTTCCACCAAATTTTGATTGAGGGGTGCATGATACCTGCTTCCACAAAATACAGAATGAGGTCTACGATATACCTGCTTCCACAAAATACTGATTGAGGTCTGCAATATACCTGCTTCCACAAAATACTGATTGAGGGGTTCGATATAACTGCTTCTACAAAATATTGATTGAGGGGTGCAAAATACCTGCTTCCACAGAATACTGATTAAGGAGTTTGATATACCTGCCCCCACAAAATGTTGATTGAGGTCTGCGATATACCTGCTTCCACAAAATACTGATTGAGGGGATTGATATACCTGCATCCACAAAATATTGATTGAAGCCTGCGATATACCTGCTTCCACAAAATACTGATTAAGGGGTTTGATATTCCTGCTTCCACAAAATATTGATTGAGGCCTGCGATATACCTGCTTCCACAAAACACTGATTGAGGTCTGTGATACACCTGCTTCCACAAAATACTGATTAAGGGGATTGATATACCTGCTTCCACCAAATATTGATTGAGGCCTGCAAGATGTATAGGGAGAGGGATTACCAGTAGAAAGAGGGAGGTGCTCATGCCGCTCTACAGAGCACTAGTGAGACCTCATTTGGAGTATTGTGCTCAGTACTGGAGACCATATCTCCAGAAGGATATTGATACTTTGGAGAGCTTTCAGAGAAGAGCTACTAAACTGGTACATGGATTGCAGGATAAAACTTACCAGGAAAGATTAAAGGACCTTAACATGTATAGCTTGGAAGAAAGACGAGACAGAGGGGATATGATAGAAACTTTTAAATACATAAAGGGAATCAACAAGGTAAAAGAGGAGAGAATATTTAAAAGAAGAAAAACTGCTACAAGAGGACATAGTTTTAAATTAGAGGGGCAAAGGTTTAAAAGTAATATCAGGAAGTATTACTTTACTGAGAGAGTAGTGGATGCGTGGAATAGCCTTCCTGCAGAAGTGGTAGCTGCAAATACAGTGGAGGAGTTTAAGCATGCATGGGATAGGCATAAGGCCATCCTTCGTATAAGATAGGGCCAGGGGCTATCCATAGTATTTAGTATATTGGGCAGACTAGATGGGCCAAATGGTTCTTATCTGCTGACACATTCTATGTTTCTATGTTACCTGCTTCCACAAAATACTGATTAAGGGGTTTGATATAGCTGCTTTCACAAAATACTGATTGAAGCCTGCGATATGCCTGCTTCCACAAAATACTGATTAGGGGATTGATGTACCTGCTTCCACAAAATACTGGATTGGGCTCATTTTCACCTTAAGGACCAGGCCATTTTTTGCAAATCTGACCAGTGTCACTTTATGTGTGAATAACTTTAAAATGCTTTTACTTATTCAGGCCATTCTGAGATAGTTTTTTCGTCACATATTGACAATCTGCTTGCTAACCCCTTGGCCATCCTGAAAATGAGAGGGAGGGCGGGCGGATGATCGCACGCGCCCTCCCGCACGCACTGCTGCGCCCCCCCCCCACAAACCGCAGTTGTGAATTGACCTGCAGTTTGCAGGTTTGCAGCGATCGCCGATACGGGGGGAGGGGGGGGGGGTCACAGGACCACCCTTGGCATTGACTCAGGGTGCCTACTGATTGATTTCAGCAGGCACCCAGTTCCGATCACCGCCCGCCGCGTGGCGGTAATCGGAACTACATGGGATGTACCTGTACGCCCTGTGTCCTTAAAGGGCTTCTGTCAGCCCACTAAACCCTTTTTTTTTTTTTTCGTTAATATTAATCCCTACACTGCAAGCAACCTGTACATACGCTAAATATTCATTTTCGTTCAGTAGATATTGTTAAAAATCAAGTTTTATAATATGTAAATTACCTTGCTACCAGCAAGTAGGGCGGCTACTTGCTGGTAGCAGCCGCATCCTCCTCTCATCATGACGTCCCCTCCGCCGTATGATTGATAGGGCCAGGGAACGGGTTCGTTCTCTGCTGGCCCTGTTCGAATTCAAAATATCGCGCCTGCGCCGTACCTTTCTTTAATCGGTGCAGGCGCACTGAGAGGCGGTCTCTCTCCCGGCCGCTCCATCCTCAATGCACCTGCGCCGGGTGTGGATGTGACGTCATCGGCGCAGGCGCACTGAGAGGCGGCCGCTCTGTCGGCCGCTCCATCCTCAATGCGCCTGCGCCGATGATGTCACATCTACACCCGGCGCAGGCGCATTGAGGATGGAGCAGCCGGGAGAGAGGCCGCCTCTCAGTGCGCCTGCACCGGGTTTAGTGGGCTGACAGAAGCCCTTTAAGTACCGGGACATCAGGGTGTACAGGTATGCCCTGTGTCCCCAACAGGTTAAGGGGATTGATATCACTGCTTCCACAAAATACTGATTGAGGGGTTTGATATACCACTTCCACAAAATACTGATTAAGGGGATTGATATACCTGCTTCCACCAAATATTGATTGAGGCCTGCGAGATACCTGCTTCCTCAAAATACTGATTAAGGGGATTGCTATGCCTGCTTCCACAAAATATTGATTGAGGCCTGCGATATACCTGCTTCCACAAAATACTGATTAAAGGGATTGATATACCTGCTTCCACCAAATATTGATGGAGGTCTGCGATATACCTGCATCCACAAATACTTCTCTTCTCTAGGGACTTAGGCACATGATCATTAAGAAAATGACAGGCAGAGGAAAAGGCAGGCCGTTTCTCAGTAGTGGTAGGGGTACGGCAGATGCACCAGGCCGGAGTGGGAAGTTGGAGAAGGCGCATGCAATTACTTCAAATGACGCACTAGCGTTGGTTGAGTGGTTCATTCAGCTTTACGCTTCTGCACCCTCCTCATCCTATGTATCTGCACCCTCCTCACTCTCTGCTGTGTGCACCCCCAAAGACATCACCACCATAGCCCCTCCACTCGAGTCAGAGGAATTATTTTCCCATCCATTTCCAGACCTTACCGATGCGCAGCCATTCTTGACATCGGATGAGAAAGAGGAGGTAGCAACGACTGCCACCCAGCGGTCTGACGACAGTACCCAGATCAGCCCAAGGAGGGAGGTCCTCGCTGTTGCTGCCTACTCCGAGATCTCAAATGTCAGTGGTGGTGAAGGTGATGATGATGACGTGTCAATGGGCGTCACGTGGGTGCAGCAGAGAGGGAGGAAAAGGAGGAGAAGCAGGCAGAGCTTGCAGGGCACAGGAGGCAAAAAGCAGACTGCAAATGTATCTGGAGCGAGCCATCCACCATGCACAGTCACTTCTGGTGCTCCCAGGACGCCGGCACATGGCTTCACAGTGTGGGCTTTTTTAACGTGTCAGCTGCTGACAATAGTGTTGCCATCTGCAGCCTCTGCTGTCAATGCATAAGTCGCAGTAAGCCCAACACTTACCTAGGGACGACCGCCTTAAGAAGGCTACTGGCCTCCCATCACCGAGCCCAGTGGGAGCAATACCGTCAGAACCCACAAAGCCACACTCCCGGTGCTCCACGTCCTGCCTCTTCTCTTTCTCCTCCCATTTGTCCTCCACTCCACCTTCCACCTACATTCTCCTGGGCGATGTGAACGCTCTGAGAAGTGAGAAACCCCTGGACTACTGGGTGTGCAGGCTTGACCTGTGGCCAGAGCTGGCACAATTTGCCATGGAACTCTTGGCTTGCCCCTCGTAGAGTGTCCTGTTCGAAAGGATGTTTAGCACAGCAGGAGGGATCGTGACCAATAAGCACACTCGCCTACCTCACGACAGTGTGAACTACCTCACATTTCTAAAAATGAACTTCAAATCCCAAAAACCTAGAAGAATTTGGGAATACAAATTTATAACACTGCTTGACACTTTGAATACTGGACTGAATTTGTCCCCGGGATTTATGACACACTACAAGATCTAAAGAGTCTTCTATAGACATAGTTGGGGCACCAGGTCTCTGAGATAACATCAATTTAGAGACCATAAAACTTTCACACCCCTTATCTGTAAGATAATTAAGGACTCATTCTCAAGATCTTTAATATGTTGTTCTGTTTTTTTTTTTCAAATGTCCATTCATTCCCCCATGCCTCTGTTCTTATTGTATATATATTGCTGTTTCTTCATATATTCTTGTAGTACGCCTGGTGATGTCTCGAAAGCTCGCTATGTTTCATCATTACTTCTATTTTTGTTAGCCATTAAAAGGTATCAAACCTGCAATACTCTTATTTTGTTTCTCTTAATGAGAGCACTAAACTAAAAATGAATGAGGCATGGATCTCTGAGGAATTCAACACCTGTGACGACCACGTGTAATTGAATTTCCTCATGCCAGCCCACACACATTCACCACCACCCAGAACAAAGAATGGTCCTTGTCTTATGTATATACAGCGGCATAAAAGACCTTTTCTTTTTTGTACCCAGTGACCCCCTAATGTACCTCCAGCCACATCATCACAAGTTCTTTTCTGTCATGTGAATGCCACATTTTTGGGGCCTGAACTCCCGTGGCAAAAATATTTTTTTTCTAGGCTCCAGAAGGGCACATTTTGGAGGGTTTCCCTTTAAGACGCAAAAAAATGGCCCCTGATTAAAGTACATATTTCTTGTGGAAATATTTGCCAATGATCTCCCACTGGTATGTCACTGTCCATGTAAGTCAACGGGGCCCGCCCGCATGTTAGCAAAACCTCTCGGCCGATCTTCGTCCATCACTAGTTATATGTTCTAAAGCTATATTTGACGTGTATTAGTGGCAAAATAAAATAGATTATTTGCCGTTCAGCGGTGCAGTTATATGTTGTAAAGCCCTTTTTGGCGTGTATTACTGGCACAAAAAAAGTATTTGCCATTGTGTGGTGAAGTGAGAAAATTACAGCCATTTTTGGAGTGTATTAGTGGCAAAAAAATATATATATTTACCATTCAGCAGTGCAGTTATATGTTCTAAAGCCCTTTTTGGCGTGTAGTAGTGGAATTTTTAAAAAAAAATTGCTGTTCACCTGTGCATTTATATGTTCTAAAGCCCTTTTTGGGGTGTATTAGTGGAAGCAAATATATATTTGACGTTCATCGGTGCTGTTATATGTTTTAAAGCCTTTTGTGGCGCGTATAAGTGGAAAAAATAAGGGGTCTATTTGCCATTCAGCAATGCAGTTATATGTTCTAAAGCCTTCTTTGGCGTGTATTAGTGGAAAAAAAGGGCTTATAAGCCGTTGTGTGGTGAAGTGAGAAAATTACAGACTTTTTGGGGTGTTTTAATTTTCTTTTTATTTATTTATTCGATCTAACAGTATGTCAGACAAACAGTTTGCCTGGGTGAATGGAGTCGCACAGGGGAAGAACTGCTCTGTGTCGTTTATCCAGAAATCAAATACTGGCTTTCTCCACGACAACTCAAAATCGGAACCATGGTGATCGACAACGGGAAGAACATGGTGTCGGCGCTGCATCAAGGAGGGCTGAGCCAAGCGCCTTGCATGGCAAACATGTTCAATCTGTCAAGCGGTTCCTGAAGTCTTCCACTCATCTGCAAGACATCCTAAAAATGGCCAGGAAGCTTTGCATGCACTTCAGCTGCTCGTACACCACAAAGCACACCCTCCTCGAGCTGCAGCGGCAGAGCGGCATCCCCCAAAATAGGCTGATATGTGACGTTTCCATCCGTTGGAATTCCACCCTCCATATGTTGGACCGACTATATGTCCAGAGAAAGGTCATAAACGATTTCTTGGTGATCCAAGTGGACAGAAGTACTCCCCTGTTTAACTTTGATGTCAGCCAGTGGCAGCTCATGCGTGACACCTGCAGTTTGCTCAGGCCCTTTGAGGAGGCCACATTATTTGTCAGTCGCCAGGACTATGGGATGAATGTCATTCCACTGCTTCATGTCCTGGAACAGATGCTGGTCAGGGAACTGGAGAGGTGGCACCTAGATCTCACGGCCACATGAGCCCTGTGGGGTCTGAACTGGAGGAGGAGGACATTGGAGCACAAGCAATGTGTAGCGAAATGGGTGGTTTTTCTACACAGGTGACAGGAAAGGAGGAGCAGGAGTAGCCAGAGGAGCTACAGGGTGATGAGGAAGATGAGGCAGAGGACCCAGACATACCGTAGCAGTATGCAGTGGAGATGGAGACAGGGAGTCCCTTTGAGTCACTTGCACAAATTGCCCGATGCATGCTCACTTGCTTGCGTAGTGACAGCCAAATTGTCGCCATTTGGCAGAGGGATGACTTCTGGCTCTCCACCTTGTTGGACCCTCACTACCGGTCTAAAATGGGGGCCTTTTTTACACCCGCTGAGAGGGAGGACAAACTGAACTACTATAGAGACATCCTATGTAGTGAGATGGCGGGTAGGATCAGTTCCAGCTCCATCAGCAGCAATTTGATTCTAGAGTTGCTGATGAGCAGCTTTCTTCACCCGCTTAGTGAAGAAACTTCTCAGCAGCAGCTTGACCTGGATCAGGACCTGAACCAGCAGGTGGTGGCATACTTGGACAGCACCCTTCCACCCCACATTGAAGATCCGCTGGACTACTGGGCAGCCATACTGGATTTGTGGCCGCAACTGGCAGAGTTTGCCCGGGAAAAGCTGCTCTGCCCGGCCAAGAGTGTGGCATCAGAGCAAGTGTTTAGTGCGGCGAGGGCCATTGTTACCCCAAGAAGAACTCGCCTGTCCACCTAAAATGTGAAGAGACTGACCTTTGTCAAGATGAATCAGGCGTGGATCAGCCAGGATTTCCACCCACCATTGCCTGATGCATCAGACTAGATCATCCCTGGTTCCACACCAACACTTTAACGAAAGAGACCAGTTTCTTCTGGCTACCTGTCTCAGCTACTATTCTGATGCTGCGCCTGCCACCCACCTGATGCCACACATCTAGTAACATAATATATAACCTAGTATATAAGGCCGAAAAAAAGACATTTGTCCATCCAGATCGGCCTGTTATCCTGCAGGTTGATCCGGAGGAAGGCAAAAAAAAAAAAACTGTGAGGTAGAAGCCAATTTTCCCCACTTAAGGGGGAAAAAATACCTTCCCGACTCCAATCAGGCAATCAGAATAACTCCCTGGATCAACAACCCCTCTCTAGTAGCTATAGTCTGTAATATTATTACACTCCAGAAAATTAGCTAAGCCCCTCTTGAATTCTTTTATTGTACTCACCATCACCACCTCCTCAGGTAGAGAGTTCCATAGTCTCACTGCTCTTACCGTAAAGAATCCTTTTCTATGTTTGTGTACAAACCTTCTTTCCTCCAGACGCAGAGAGTGTCCTCTCGTCACAGTCACAGTCCTGGGGATAAATAGATGATGGGAGAGATGTCTGTACTGTCCCCTGATATATTTATACATAGTAATTAGATCTCCCCTCAGTCGTCTTTTTTCTAAAGTGAATAACCCTAATGTTGATAATCTTTCAGGGTACTGTAGTTGCCCCATTCCAGTTATTACTTTAGTTGCCCTCCTTTGAACCCTCTCCAGCTCTGCTATGTCTGCATTGTTCCCAGGAGCCCAGAACTGTACACAGTATTCCATGTGTGGTCTGACTAGTGATTTGTAAAGTGGTAGGACTATGTTCTCATCACGGGCATCTATGCCCCTTTTGATGCAACCCATTCTCTTATTAGCCTTGGCAGCAGCTGCCTGACACTGGTTTTTACTGCTTAGTTTGCTGTTTATTAAAATTCCTAGGTCCCTTTCCATGTCAGTGCCATTTAGTATGTACGGGTGATTTGCATTATTCCTTCCCATGTGCATAACCTTACATTTGTCAGTGTTAAACCTCATCTGCCACTTCTCTGCCCAAGCCGCTAATCTATCCAAATCTATCTGTAGCAGTATATTGTCCTATTCCGTGTCAATTACTTTACACAGTTTAGTGTCATCTGCAAAAATGTATATTTTACTGTGCAAGCCTTCTACAAGATCATTAATAAATATATTGAAGAGAATAGGGCCCAATACTGACCCCTGAGGTACTCCACTAGTGACAGTGACCAAATCTGTGTGTGTACCATTAATAACCACCCTCTGTTTTCTATCATTAAGCCAGTTACTTACCCACTTACAGACGTTTTCTCTTAGTCTGAGCATTCACCTTTTATGTGGTACAGTGTCAAATGCTTTGGAGAAGTCCAGATATACAACATCCATTGATTCACCACTGTCAAGTCTAGAACTTACCTCCTCATAGAAACTGATTAAATTAGTTTGACATGACTGATAGAGATTTCGCGAACATAAAATTTTCAGTTCGCGAACGGCGAACGCGAATTTCTACAAATGTTCGCGAAAGTGCGAACCGGGCGAACCGCCATTGACTTCTATAGGCAGGCGAATTTTAAAACCCACAGGGACTCTTTCTGGCCACAATAGTGATGGAAAAGTTGTTTCAAGGGGACTAACACCTGGACTGTGGCATGCCGGAGGGGGATCCATGGCAAAACTACCATGGAAAATTACATAGTTGACGCAGAGTTGGATTTTAATCCATAAAGGGCATAAATCACCTAACAATCCAATTTTTTTTTGAACAACGTGGTTTAAAACATCCAGTGTGTGTATACGATCAGGTATGATATTGTATCAATCAGGTAGTGTAAGGGTTACGCCCAGGGCCGGTGCAAGGATTTTTGCCAACACAAGCGAAGCTACATTTTGGCGCCCCCCCCCCCCCCATGGCACATCGCCCCCCCCCGTCCGGACCTGGCCCCATCCCATGAGCACCCCCTATTGTGTCACATTCCCCCCCCCCCCCCCGCCCCGGCCTATTGACAATAGGGGGTAATAATATGATCATGGATGGGGCCAGGGATGTCCAGGCGGGGGAATGATGTGCCATGGGGGGGGGGGAGAAATGTGACACAATAGACTATTGTGTCACATTTCTCCCCCCCATTGCACTTAATCCCTCCCCAGCCCGGACAGCCCTGGCGCCATCCATGATCACATCGTTACCCCTTACTGTGTCACATTTTAACCCCCCCCCCCCCAGCCGACCCTTCCTGGCGGCCTGGCCCCATTCCCATGTCACATACTCAGAGTACTGTACAACTGTACAGACATTTACATTGTACCCCCTCCCTCCATCATGTCACGGTCACACAAACTAGCGCCAGAGCAGAGGCGCTCAGGCTTTTAGCACGGCATTCAATGATGTGTTTAAAAAAAGTAATTACAAAACAACAATCATTAATATTGGGGGGGGGGCCAATATTAATGATTGTTGTTTTGTAATTACTTTTTTAAAACACATAATTGAATGCCGTGCTAAAAGCCTGAGCGCCTCTGCTCTGGCACTAGACTAGCACTTATGGCCTCATTTTATGATTTTGAAATAATTTTAAATGATCATATTAATTATTATATACAATACATTCAATTCGGAACAGTTCAAACTTCAAGTGACCTACCTTAAGTCCTGAGTCCACTCCTGACCTGCCTGACTCCTGCTGCTGCTGGCTGCCAGTGCGTCTGGTGGTCTAATCTGGCTGACGGCTGTGTGTGTCTGTGTGAGTCAGACACAACACAATCAGTCAGCTCGAGCCTCGCCTATTAGTCCCTGCCATACCCGCCGGCGGCGCAGCTTACTACCAGTCAGGCCCCCATGGCAGGCTGAGCACATGTGACCGGTGTGTTGCCGTGACTCTGAGCGGCCGACACACGCAGGCTGGGGGCGGGCGCAAGGCGGCGGCGCTGCGGCACAAATTCAAGAAAGTTATAAAAAAAATAAAAAAAAGAAGGGCATTCATTTTTCCGCCCTGCGCAGGGCGCGCCCTAAGGCAGCCGCTTGGTCTGCCTTATGGTAGCGCCGGCCCTGGTTACGCCCGCTTCACAGACATTGACAGACCAAACTCCCCTTTTAATGCACCGTAAACAACCGCAAACAGTCCATTTGCCCAACCGCAAGCTTCCCATTTGCACAAGGTTGGATACCCGTTAATGTCATTGAAGGTTTCTTCCTCCACCCAGCCACGTACAACACCAAGGGTCCCGGAAAGGTGAATTAAATAGATTTTTCGAATGGGGAGATGGTTAAAAAACGCTGCCTCCCTCCCCTTTGTTTGAATCCACGGTCACTGCGTCTGTGCCGTGCAATTTACTGTCCCACCCGATATGAGTGCTATTTGCTATAGTTCTCTCTTCTCATCAGTTTAATCCCTGTTACGTCCCCAATCTGGGGTCCATTTATTAAATGGATTTTTCTAACGGGGAGATGGTTAAAAAAACGCTGGATCCCTCCTCTTTGTTTGAATCCACACCACGGTCACTGCGTCTGCGCTGTGCAATTTACTGTCCCACCCGATATGAGTGGTATTTCCTGTAGTTCTCTCTTCTCGTCAGTTTAATCCCTGTTACGTCCCCAATCTGGGGTCCATTTATTAAATAGATTTTTTGAACGGGGAGATAGTTAAAAAATTGCTGGCTCCCTCCCCTTTGTCTGAATCCACGCCACGGTCACTGCGTCTGCGCCGTGCAATTTACTGTCCCACCCGATATGAGTGGTATTTCCTGTAGTTCCCTCTTCTCATCAGTTTAATCCCTGTTACGTTCCCAATCTGGGGTCCATTTATTAAATTGATTTTTCGAACGGGGAGATGGTTAAAAAAACGCTGTCTCCCTCCCCTTTGTTTGAATCCACGCCACGGTCACTGCGTCTGCGCCGTGCAATTTACTGTCACACCCGATATAAGTGCTATTTTCTGTAGTACTATTCTCATCAGTTTAATCCCTGTTACGTGACATCCCCAATCTGGGGTCCATTTATTAAATTGATTTTTCGAATGGGGAGATGGTTAAAAAAACGCTGTCTCCCTCCCCTTTGTTTGAATCCACGCCACGGTCACTGCGTCTGCGCCGTGCAATTTACTGTCACACCCGATATGAGTGCTATTTTCTGTAGTACTATTCTCATCAGTTTAATCCCTGTTACGTCCCATATCAGGGTGGGATTTCCTTTTGTGAAAAAAAATTTAGGCCGGGTACCTTCGACTGCCTTCACAGTGACAGACCAAACTCTGATACACCAAACTGAATTGATTTTAGGAACCGGGAGATGGAAAAAGCGGCTTGGTCAGTCCTCTTACTCCCAAGTTGGGGCACTGCGCGTGCACGGAGCAATGTGCTGTGACACCCTATATGAGTGGTGTCTTAACTAGTCCTATTCCTATCAGTTTAATCCCTGTTACGTCCCCTACCCGGGGACGTGTGTCGAATTGATTAACCATTGTCGAATTAACTCACCATTACGACATCCTGGAATAATTTAGTTCTGAGCTTTGTACTTGATTTGTATTGGAATTGATGGGGATTTTTTAAATTGCCTGCATTATTTCTAATAAACTATTAAGAGACTTTATTATGTATTAAAAACCCGCCCATACAACTTAAAAAAAAAAAAAAAAGTAAGTTTTTTCTATGAAAAAACATCCAGCCGTCCCGATCGCTTTTGGTCTGATCATAATGAAGCAACGGCCTTATCATCTGGGGTGTGGCAACATTGCCAACACACTCAGAGGTGATGATCGCTTCATTGTGATACGCAAGCCCCTTCACCACAACAAGGTAACGATCACGAAAGGGGAAATAACACTTGTATGTGCCTTTTTTTTTTTGTTTTGTTTTTGCAGCCACAATGCAGCACCAGAGGCCAGAAAAATTAGGCATGTACACATGCCTGAAAAACAAAGTTAGGCTACATTCACACGTCGGTATTTTTCTATATCCCGATTTTCGGTCCGTTTTTTGCAGATCTGTTGTTCCTGAAAATGTTTCCGTATGTCATCCGTATGTCATCCATTTTTTGCGGATCCGCAAAAAACGGAAACATGTATAAATTTCAATAAGCAAATAAAGTTGTTTGGATTTCTTTGGAAAAAAAATAAAAATACTAAAATTAAAATGTAATTTCCAGGAACGGAATCCGCATAAAACGGATGACATACGGAATGACATCCGAATGTCTTCCGTTTTTTGCGGATCCATTGACTTTGTATTGTACCAGGATCCAAATTTTGCGGACAAGAATAGGACATGTTTTATATTTAAACGGACATGCGGAACGGAACAACGGAAACGGACAGCACACATTGTGCTGTCCGATTTTTTCCAGGACCCATTGAAAATGAATGGGTCCAGATCTGGTCCTGATCTGTTCCGCAAAAAACGGAACAGATCAGGAAAGAAAAAACGGACGTGTGAATGGACCCTTATTGTTGCAGCCGCTGTTGTAGCAGCGGCCGGAAAAATTGTATGATTTTCCTAAGTAATGACGTAAAGTCATGATTTTATTAAAGACACGGAGGCGAGTATTGCTCATATTGCTTTCTCTTCCTTTACTAAATTCCATAGCAGCAAGAAGAGTAACCATGGTAACAACAAAAGAAACACCCCTAAGGGTAACTCCTCCCTCCCATCAGTCCATAAATAGCTCCTCCACAGGGACCACTTCCTCTTTCTTTGAGCAACTGCAACAACACGAATATCCAGACGACCGGGATCTATTAAACCGGATCACTCCAACGGGAGACGACCAAAACTGAAAACCAGACTGGAAACGAACTGCATCGACCCGAACCCAGATCAGGAGAGTCAACCTAGGAGAATACAGAAACAAAATAGTATGGTAATCTCAGAGTGATGAAAAACTGTAAACAGCAACGACGTCACAGCCGAACTGAATTGACAGACACAATGAATAAATAACATAACGAAAAATGTAAAATCACAGATACAAAACGGTAAAACCACTTGGCAATACATAAAGGCAAAAACACCCATCTAAAGGGAGGGAACAGGAGGGCAATACTCGCCTCCGTGTCTTTAATAAAATCATGACTTTACGTCATTACTTAGGAAAATCATACAATTTTATCACAAGACACGGAGGCTCATATTGCTAGTTCAAAGCGAAGAAATAACAGACGAAAAAGCGTGAGGTCCAGGACGAAAATAAAAATCCCTGAACGTAGAGGCTCTGGACCAGTCCACTAGTTGCAAAATATCCTCTAAACGGGCTCCCGAAACTGCCATAGACGTAGCGGAAGCCCCACGATTCGAATGCGCCGTAAAGATGGAAGTATCGACCCCCGAAAGAGAGAGTATCCACTTGACCCAGCGAGAAAGGGTAACACTAGCAACGGGGGCAAATGGCCTACGAAAAGACACAAAAAGATGCGGCGACTCCGCAGACCGCAGGGACGCCATCTGCGAGAGATATTCCCTAAAACAGGAAACCGGACAAACCGCGGGGCAATCAGAAAAAGCAGGGTAGGCGACTGTCGAAATGCCCGTCTTGGTACGACGAGAAATACTGAAAGAAATCCCCTCCGGCGTGAAAGAGACCGCATTAAAGTCCAAGGCACGGACATCCGAGACGCGCTTACAAGAAACTAAGCAGAATAGAGTAACAAGCTTTGCCGAGAGCTGTCGCAGCGAAAGATCCGCATTAGAAGGCCAACGAAACAAAAAATCAATGACCAGGGAAACATCCCACAAAGAGGAGAACCGAGGCCTAGGAGGTCTAGAGAGACGAGAACCCCTGAGCAAACGGCGTACCAGAGGATGTTGGCCTGCCGGCAGACCTGAGAAACCCTGATGACGGGAAGAAATGGCTGACCTGTACAAATTAATGGTACGATAGGCCTTGCCATTCTCGAAGAGGGAGGACAAAAACTGCAACACCTCCTCTACGGGAGCCAAAACGGGATCCAGGTCCCGTCCCAAGCACCAACGAGACCAAACTCCCCAGGCTGCTCGATACGCCCGAATTGTACCGGGGGCCCACGCACTTTCCAGAAGGAATCTAGTCGTTTCCGATATTCCATCGATGTCCCAGCGACCCCTGAGATCCTGCATGCCAGGAGACGGAGAGCGTTGTTCAATAGCAGGGGATGGTGTTGACCCAGCGGGCCTAGAAGGAGATCCAGACGGGCCGGGAGAAGGATCGGGTTCGCAATCAATAGCTCCATCAGCTGTGGGAACCAAGTCTGTGGCCGCCAGAACGGAACCACCAGAACCAACTCTGCTCGCTGGCGACGTACCTGAGACAGCACCCGGGGAATCAAGGCGAAGGGTGGAAAAGCGTATAAGAGAGCGCCCGACCAATCCTGGAGCAATGCATCCACCTCCTCCGAGTGAGGATCCGGCCTCCAACTGTAGTACCTGGGCAGCTGGGCGTTCCAACGAGAAGCAAAAAGGTCCACGGAGAACGGGCCCCAGAGGGATTCGATGGAGGAGAACACCGCAGAATCCAACATCCAGTCGCTGAAGTCCGAGATGTAGCGTGAACTCCAATCCGCATGAACGTTGAGGAGACCTGGAATGTACTCCGCCACGACTGTTATACCCCTGTCCAGACAATAGGACCAGAACTCCTTTGCCAGATGAGTCAACATTGCCGACCGAGTGCCGCCCATGGAGTTCACATACCGGACTGCCGACACATTGTCCATCCTGAGACGTATGCAAGCGTTGACCTTGCCGTCGACGAAGCTCCGAATCGCGAAGGACCCTGCAAGCAGCTCCAACGCGTTGATGTGCAGAGATGACTCCAACGTGGACCAAGGCCCTCCGGTGGAAACGCCATTGCAGCGGGCCCCCCATCCCTGCAGACTGGCATCCGATTCTATCACCACGTCTGGCTGAGGACCCACGATAGCCTTGCCGTTCCACGCGTCGAGGTTGTGAATCCACCACGTTAACTCGTCCCTGGTGTCCTGATCCAAGACCACCAATTCCCCGTAGGATGCGCCCGCCCGAAGATGGGCAATCTTGAGCCGTTGAAGCGCCCGGTAATGGAGCGGAGCCGGGAAGACCGCCTGAATCGAGGAAGAAAGGAGACCCAAGACACGGGCTAAGTGACGAAGGGACACGTGAGGCAACCGGAGGGTGTGTCGTAATTCCCTCCGGATGGCTCGAACCTTGGACATCGGTAGGCAGAGAGTGCGGGTGGAAGAGTCCACTCTGAACCCCAGGAATTCCATGGACCTGGAAGGTTGGAGACAAGACTTTTCGTGATTGATAACGAATCCCAGACCGGTGAGCAGAGAAACGGACAGTCGCAGATGAGTAAGGAGCGTGGAGGGATCCCGAGCAATCAGTAGCATGTCGTCTAGATAAATTATCAGACGGACACCCTGACCCCGAAGCCAGGAAACCACCGGCTTCATGAGTTTGGTGAAACACCAAGGGGCCGATGAGAGGCCAAACGGGAGGCACGTGAATATCGCTGACCACTCCCCCGCAAGGGTCTGGGGCTCTTTCTATGGCGCCCTTTTCCAAAAGGGACCAGAGTTCCGTGTCTAGGAGTCTGCGAGACTCTGGAGAGAACTCTCGCGGTCTGAAGGGGGGCACACAAGTCGGGGTGTCTATAAGTTCGATCTGAAAACCCCTGACAGTGGAAAGGACCCACGGATTGGAGGTGATGCGATCCCAGGCATGTAAAAAATGTCGGAGCCTGCCCCCTATGCATAGGGAAGAAGACAGAGGACAAATCTGGGGACTTACCAAATGGACGTTGGGAACTCGGAGCCCCTCTGAAGCCTCTGGACCTTCCGAAGGTGCCTCTGGACGGGAAGAACGGCGGTTGTTGACGCTGATCCTGGAACGTTTGGCGCTGATGAAAGGAGCCTCGACCGGTGTTACGGGCCTGGAAATGCGAACGGCCGGACAGGCGGCCCCTTGAGCTGCCGGCCCTGGTAGAGACCCGATTCTGAAAGACTTTGCGCATGTTAGATTGCGCTTTATCCAGTGCCGTGAAGGCTCCAACAAATTTGCCTAGTTCCTTAATAAAGGAATCGCCAAAAAGGAGCCCCTGAGCATCTTTGCCAGATTCGGATAAGGCCATATTGGTAAGTTTAGGCTCAATTTTCATGAGGATTGCTTTCCTCCTCTCAATCGCCAGGGAAGTATTAACATTCCCGGTCACACATATGGCATGCTGCACCCAGCCCCTGAGCTCATCCGGGTCAATCTGAGTGCCATCAGACTTGGCTGCCTCAGCCAGCTCAAAAATTTTTGTGAGGGGACCTAGGATATCCAGGAGTTTATCCTGGCAAGCCCGTAGGGCCGAGTCAAGGCCCCTGCGAGGGTGAAAACCCGTTTTGGCCAGAAACTGGACCATTTTAGGGTCCACGTTAGGAGTCTCACCGACCTTATTAGGGATAATGGGGCGCGGACATTCAGCCCTTAGCTTGTTGCGGGTCTCCTTGCCCAAGGGAGTTCTAATCCTGGACTCCAGGTAACTAGCCACATGGGGAGCTGGGACCCACTTGGCGGACCTGGGGTGGTGTAGGCTATCCGGGTCAAACAGAGGTTCACCCGATGGGTCAGTAAGGGGGGCGGTGGCAGAATTGATAGCCCCTGAGGTCCCACTAGTAGATGGCCGAGAGACTGGGACGTAATCGTCCACATCAGGGTCCACCATAACCCCCTCAATATCATCATCCGAACCATCCGGATGGAAACTCAAAGCCTCCTCATCTGACTCAATTTCAGAGTGATCACTAGGCTCGTGCTGAGCGCGAGCAGATTTCCACCGACGCGACTTTTCTGCCTGGTGCGGACAGGCTCGTTTGCGTGTGCCAGGCACGCTCTCATGCGATAGAACAGTGCTATCAGTGGTAGGGTTTCTGGAGACAATGGCTGCAGGTGGCGGAATGCTGGGAGATGCTCTAGGGATAAGGGCCTGAGAAATGGACTGGCTGATAACAGAAGACATGGATCCCATAGCGGCAGCAACTGCCTGGGATATGGACTGCTGCAGGGCCAGAGCTTGGGCATCAGCAGGGGACATAGTAAACGCCCCATGAGCCGGAGAGGGTCCCTGGGGTATGGGAGCCAGAGAGCTGGGGACAGGGGTGGCGGAATCCTGCACAGACATACCAGTGGAGTTAGTCACTCACACAGATAGGACCTAGTGTGTGGGCAGAGATCGCTGATATAACCTGCTGAGAAGCTGACCGAAACTAACGAGATGCAGGGCCGAAATGGCGCTGGAGCGGAAGACAACGGCTGCCGCAGTAATATGGGAACGCCCCCCCCGCTCCGATAAACCAATAGGAGCAGGAGGAAAAAAGCGCCGCCCAGAGAAAAGACCGCCCAAGAAGGAGGCGTGTCCCGAGAACGGCCGGGGACACCAAGATGGCGGACGAGGTCCGGCCCCCGAATTCCAAGATGGCGCCCGAAGTCTCGTGAATCGCGAGAGTTCGGGCACGGGGAGAACAGGCGAACGCTGCTGAAGGGGACAAAAATATGGCGCCCGCCCGGAGGACCCCGAATGGAGGCTAAGAAGCGTGATAGGAAAAAAGGTCCGTGGGAAACCCAGGGGGACGGAAAAGCAGAATAACAAGATAGGAGTAGAATATGAGAGAGGGTAAAATGAGGCGCAGACAGAAGCAATTTACATATATAAGATATATATAAAGATATATATATAAAAACAATAAATGCCCCCACAGAGAACTTAACGCAATAGGGGGTTGATAAGAACCTCTCCCCCAGACAGTGGGGTAAACTGTAAGGCAAAATACAGTTATAAAAAGCTATTATAACAGAAATCACAATATGACAAAAAATAGACCACTTATCTGCTATGGAGCAGCAAAGAAAGAGGAAGTGGTCCCTGTGGAGGAGCTATTTATGGACTGATGGGAGGGAGGAGTTACCCTTAGGGGTGTTTCTTTTGTTGTTACCATGGTTACTCTTCTTGCTGCTATGGAATTTAGTAAAGGAAGAGAAAGCAATATGAGCAATATGAGCCTCCGTGTCTTGTGATAAAATTGATGTTTTCAAGGCAGAAAGGGGACTAAAACATTGCGGCTTGAACCCTAGTTGGTGGCGGAGAATTCATGAAAGTCATCCGGTATGCAGACATTAAATACAGCAGCGTGGGGACCATTTTGAGGCCAAGGCATGTCATCAGGCCTTTTGTTAGTTAAACGTATCCCCTACTGTCAGTCCCTTCGGGATCCATGCCTCATTCATCTTAATGAAGGTGAGGTAATCAACACTTTTTTGACTGAGGCGACTTCTTTTGTCAGTGACAATGCCTCCTGCTGCACTGAAGGTCCTTTCTGACAGGACACTTGAAGCGGGGCAGGCCAGAAGTTCTATCGCAAACTGGGATAGCTCAGGCCACAGGTCAAGCCTGCACACCCAGTAGTCAAGGGGTTCATCGCTCCTCAGAGTGTCAATATCTGCAGTTAAGGCGAGGTAGTCTGCCACCTGTCGGTCGAGTCGTTCTCTGAGGCTCGATCCCGAAGGGCTGAGGCGATGTGTAGGACTGAAAAAGCTCTGCATGTCCTCCATCAACAACACATCTGTAAAGCGTCCTGTCCTTGCCGCCGTGGTCGTGGTAGGAGGAGGATTACTTTCACCTCTTCCCCAGTTAGATTCCCGTTGTGCTGTGACATCCCCCTTATAAGCTGTGTAAAGCATATTTTTTAGTTTGGTTTTGAACTGCTGCATCCTTTCTGACTTCCGGTAATTTGGTAACATTTCCACCACTTTCTGCTTATACCGGGGGTCTAGTAGCGTGGCCACCCAGTACAGGTCGTTCTCCTTCATCCTTTTTATACGAGGGTCCCTCAACAGACATGACAGCATGAAAGACCCCATTTGCACAAGGTTGGATGCCGAGCTACTCATTTCCCGTTCCTCCTCCTCACTGATGTCATTGACGGTCTGTTCTTCCCCCCAGCAACGTACAACACCACGGGTCCCAGATAGGTGACAACAACAAGCACCCTGAGATGCCTGCTGTGGTTGGTCTTCCTCCTCCTCAAAGCCACATTCCTCCTCCGACTCCTCTTCTTCATACTCCTCTTGCAGCGTTGCCGCAGGTCCGGCAAGCGATGATGACAAGGCTGTTTCTGGTGGTGATGGTGACCACAACTCTTCCTCTTCACGCTCATCTACAGCCTGATCCAGCACTCTTCGCAGGGCACGCTCCAGGAAGAAAACAAATGGGATGAGGTCGCTGATGGCGCCTTCGGTGCGACTGACTAGGTTTGTCACCTCCTCAAAAGGACGCATGAGCCTACAGGCATTGCACATGAGCGTCCAGTAATGTGGCAAAAAAATTCCCAGCTCCGCAGAGGCTGTCCTAGCACCCCGGTCATACAAATACTCGTTGACGGCTTTTTCTTGTTGGAGCAGGCGGTCGAACATTAGGAGTGTTGAATTCCAACGTGTCGGGCTGTCGCAAATCAAGCGCCTCACTGGCATGTTGTTTCGGCGCTGAATGTCTGAAAAGTGCGCTATGGCTGTGTAGGAACGCCTGAAATGGCCACACACCTTCCTGGCCTGCTTGAGGACGTCCTGTAAGCCTGGGTACTTAGACACAAAGTGTTGTACGATGAGATTCAACACATGTGCCATGCAGGGGCGTAACTAGAAGTGACTGGGCCCCACAGCAAATATTTGTAAGGGCCCCCCTCAGCGCGCTTCGCACCTCCCTCCTCCTGTGTAAACCCCACTCCTTTGGCACAGTGTAGTGGTATACTGTACATTGTGGGGCACAGTGTAGGCTATATGTGTATAACATAAACATATTTCACATGAAAACTTACAGTTACTTGGCCCTTGGGGATCTCGGACGCCACTTCCACACTTTGGCCGGGGGCTCGGTGGAGCTGATGATGTGTTTTATCCTAATGAGAAAGATTTCATAATAAGGATTTGGAGAAGGGGCAGAGGGATAGCAGAACAGGGAGAGGCTGGTGCTGCTACTAGGGGGTCATACCATGGGGGAGTAATAAAGCCCACCATAATGCCCCCCCAGTAGTAATAATTCTCCTTATAATGTGACAGTGCAAAAATACCCCCTTGTAATGCCCCCAGTTGAGCTAATGTCCCCAAAAAGCCCCCATAATGTGCTAGTATAAAATACCCCTATATAGTGCTCCAAGTAAATTCCCCCATAGTGCTCCTCTCCCCCCTTCCTGCTAGTGCCCCCCATAATGTACCAGTATAAAATGCCCCATATATAGTGCCCCAGTAGATGCCCCTCAGTGTCCGACCTCTGATAGGCTGCCGGCCTAGTGTCCCCCATAATGCCCCCCAATAATGTGCCAGTAAGTGTCCCCATAGATGCCCCCCCATCATGTGCCAGTATCAAGTGCCTCTCCCGCCCCCCCACATGTCCCAGTATCATAGTGCCATCTCCCCCCCCATGTGCCAGTATCAAGTGCCTCTCTCCTTCCCACCCCCCATGTGCCAGTATCATAGTGCCAAACCCCCCCATGTGCCAGTATCAAGTGCCTCTCTCTTCCCCCCCATGTCTTAGTATCATAGTGCCATCTCACCCCCCCCAAAAAAAAGTGGCAGTATCAAGTGCCTCTCCCCCCCCATGTGCCAGTATCATAGTGCCAAACCCACCCATGTGCCAGTATCAAGTGCCAAACCCCCCTCCCCCCACATGCCAGTATCAAGTGCCTCTCCCCCCCCCCCATGTCCCAGTATCATAGTGCCATCTCCCCCACAAAAAAGTGCCAGTATCAAGTGCCTCTCTCCCCCCCATGTGCCAGTATCATAGTGCCAAACCCACCCATGTGCCATTATCAAGTGCCAACCCCCCCCCCCCACATGCCAGTATCAAGTGCCTCTCTCCTCCCCCCCATGTCCCAGTATCATAGTGCCATCTCCCCCCCCACAAAAAAAGTGCCAGTATCAAGTGCCTCTCTCCCTCCCCCCTCCCCATGTGCCAGTATCAGGTGCCAACCCCCCTCCCCCCCAGATGCCAGTATCCGGTGCTTCCCCCCCCCCCCCAGGTGCCAGTATCAGGTGCCTCCCACTCCCCCATGGCAGTAACAGTCGGGTATTAAAAAAAAAAAAAAAACACTTCTACTTACCTCCATGTCAGCGATGCGATGCAGCCTCTTCCTATGTCCCGCCCTGTATGTCCATATATGGAGTCAGTGCTTGTATTTCAGAAAAGTTTCTGCTGGGATTCCAACCCATGTCCTTCTGCTTCAGAGGCAAATCATTTAACCACAAGACCATACCAGCTGCCTTGCTGCTGACTGACAAAATATGAGACTTCTACTGTTATAGCTGGCTAAGTGCTGAGTGTGCTGGGACAGCTGTCATATACAGATATAGCAGTGCTAGGTGTGTTGGGGCAGCTGTCATGTGTATAGATGTACACTTAGCCAGCTATAACAGTAGAAGTCTCATATTTTTTCAATCAGTTCCAATGCAGCCTTTATGGCTGTGTGGGTTAATGCTTTGCCTCTGATACAGGTTGTGGGTTTGAATCCCAGACACACCAGGAGACTTTAGGAGACAGTAAGAATAGATCACATTAGCGAGGGGGCCTGGTCAGCCGCGGCTGCTGCTGTGAAGGGGCCCTGAACACGATATTTAACTAACTTGAAAATAAACTGTTACACACGCTGCCGGGGCGCCGGGCCCCCTTGGCAGCCCGGGCCCCGAAGCAACTGCTTCCCCGGTAGTTACGGCACATGTGACAACTTGCCCAAATTCAATGCCGCCAACAAATTGCTTCCATTGTCACAAACCACTTTCCAGATCTCCAGTTGGTGCGGGGTCAGCCACTGATCCACCTGTGCGTTCAAGGTGGACAGGAGTGCTGGTCCGGTGTTGCTCTCTGCTTTCAGGCAAGTCAACCCCAAGACAGCGTGACACTGTCGTATCCGGGATGTGGAATAGCCCCTGGGGAGCTGGGGGGATTCAGTTGATGTGCAGCCAGATGCCGCAGCAGAAGAGGACTCAGTCGAGGAGGTTATGGAAGAGGATGGAGTAGGAGGAGTAGGAGGAGTAGAGGAGAAGGCAGTAAGCCTGCCTGCAAGTCATGGCGGTGTCACCAACTCTGCTGCAGAGCCACGCATTCCATGCTTGGCAGCCGTCAGCAGGTTGACCCAATGCGCAGTGTAGGTGATATACCTGCAGACCAGGTATCAGTGGTCAGACGGACCCTTGCCCCAACACTGTATGCCAGAGATGCCATGACTTCCTTTTCACTGAGTAGAGGTTTGGGATTGCCTTATTAGAAAAATAATTTCTTCCGGGTACCTTCCACTGTGGTGTCCCAATAGCGACAAATTTTTTGATGGCCTCAGACTCCACCAGCTGGTATGGTAAAAGCTGGCGGGCTAAGAGTTCCGTCAAGCCAGTTGTCAGACGCCGGGCAAGGGGGTGACTCTGTGACATTGGCTTCTTACGTTCAAACATTTCATTTACAGACACCTGACTGTGGGCAGATGAGATGGAACTGCTCAAGGTGAGAGGCGGAGTGGCGGGTGGTTGAGAGGGGGCAAGGAGGACAGCAGTGGTTGACGTGGCTGAAGATGCTGGACCAGGAGGAGGATGGTGGCTTTGAGCTTGTGTGCTGCTTCTACTCGTCATCATGTGTTGATCCCATAGGCATTTGTGATGTGCGATCTTGTGCCTTCGCAAAGCAGTTGTACCTAGGTGGGTGTTGGATTTCCCACGACTCAGTTTCTTTTGGCACAGGTTGCAAATGGCATCGCTGTTGTCAGAGGCAGACACACAAAAAAAATGCCACACTGCTGAGCTTTGCAATGACGGCATTCTGGTGGTGGCAACAGCATGCGTTGATTGGCTTGCTGTCTGGCTGACCCCGGGTGCTGATACATGCTGTCTGACTGTGCCACTAGCTCCTTGCGACGACCTCCCCCTGCTTCCAACTCGTTTCCTCCTTCTCTCTGTCTCGCCTTCTGAACTTTCCCCCTCTTCTTCTTCTCTTCGAGCGGGCACCCACGTGGCATCCACGGACACATCGTCATCATCAACCACTTCACTTGTATCTGACACCTCAGCAAAGGAAGCAGCAGCGGGTACAACATCATCATCATTACACTGTACATCCATGTGTGTAATGCTGCCTGACTGAGACATATCCCTGTTAGCTACATCCCCTGGCAATAATGGTTGCGCATCACTAATTTCATCCAACTGATGTGTAAATAACTCCTCTGAGGGATCAAGTGAAGCGGCTGTGGTGGCTGTGGTGGTAGTGGTGGTGGCGGCAGGCGGGAGAGTGGTGACCAAAGCTGAGCTGGAGGAGGATGGTGCGTCAAGGTTCTTAGCGGAAGCTGTTGAAGATTGGGTGTCCTGTGTAAGCCAGTCAACTATTTTCTCCGAATTTTAGGGGTTCGTGGCCTCTGAACACTGGGCATTATTCCAGGGCCAGTGGAAATCACAGCACCACGAACACGACGGGCCCTGCAGCGTGGCCTGCCTCTGCCTGTCATTTTTTATTAGATAAGTGTTACTATGCGTGCAAGGTACTGTGCCACCCTATATAAGTGGTGGGCAGTGGGTACAGTACCGTCTGTGTGGGCCTGACACACACGGGCTTGCAAATGTGATTAGATCACAGAGACATTTTCAATAGAATTTTTTTTTGCAAGGTATTTGAGTGAATGACACCCTGTAACGGTATGAGTGCAGGCCTAGCCACTAGCCAGTGGGCACAATACAGTATGTGTGGGCCTGACGCACACGGGCTTGCAAATGTGATTAGATCACAGAAAAATGTTAAATATAATTTTTTTTACTGCAAGGTATTTGAGTGAATGACACCCTGTAACGGTATGAGTGCAGGCCTAGCCACTAGCCAGTGGGCACAATACAGTATGTGTGGGCCTGACGCACACGGGCTTGCAAATGTGATTAGATCCCAAAAAAATTTCAATAGAATTTTTTTTTCCTGCAAGGTATTTGGGTGAATGACACCCTGTAACGGTATGAATGCAGGCCTAGCCACTAGCCAGTGGGCACAATACAGTATGTGTGGGCCTGACACACACGGGCTTGCAAATGTGATAAGTTCACAGCAAATTTTTTTATATAATTTTTTTTCCTGCAAGGTATTTGAGTGAATGACACCCTGTAACGGTATGAGTGCAGGCCTAGCCACTAGCCAGTGGGCACAATACAGTATGTGTTGGCCTGACACACACAGGCTTGCAAATGTGATTAGATCCCAGAAAATTTTTCAATAGAATTTTTTTTTCCTGCAAGGTATTTGGGTGAATGACACCCTGTAACGGTATGAGTGCAGGCCTAGCCACTAGCCAGTGGGCACAATACAGTATGTGTGGGCCTGACGCACATGGGCTTGCAAATGTGATTAGATCACAGAAATATTTTAAATATAATTATTTTTTTCTGCAAGGTATTTGAGTGAATGACACCCTGTAACGGTATGAGTGCAGGCCTAGCCACTAGCCAGTGGGCACAATACAGTATGTGTGGGCCTGACACACACGGGCTTGCAAATGTGATTAGATCACAGAAAAATTTTAAATAGATTTTTTTTTTTCTGCAAGGTATTTGAGTGAATGACACCCTGTAACGGTATGAGTGCAGGCCTAGCCACTAGCAGTATACAGTATGTGTGGGCCTGACACTCACGGGCTTACAAATGTGATTATGTCACAGAAAAATATTAAGTAGAATTTTTTTTTTATCTGCGAGGTATTTTCTGTCACACCCTGTATGAATGGTGTGCACTGTGCACACAGTGCTGTCTATGACTGAGCCTGCAGCCTCTCACACACGGTCAGCCAGGCAACTGCAATATATATATATATATATATATATATATATATAAAAAAAAAAAGCACACTGATGTACAGTGGCGTCTCTAGCTTTCAAATTTTGGGGGGGGGGGGGGGCACACTGGGGGCCAGGACAAAAGTAGGGGGGGCAGCTATAACAACGATACATTTACACAAGTACGCTTAGAAATGCTGCGATACTTTACCCAATACCTAAAACCGCAACAGGGAAGAAAAGTCCAGCTGTCTGTGGATGACACTTTTATAGAGAGGGGGATCTGTGGATGACACTTTTATAGAGAGGGGGATCTGTGGATGACACTGCTATGGGGGGGGATCTGTGGATGCCACATACCGTGTATAGCATCTTATGCTATGTGTCATCCACAGATCCACCCCATGACAGTGTCATCCCCATTTCCCCCTCCATAACAGTGTCATCCACAGATCTCCCTCCCCGCCTCTCACAGGAGTGTACATTTGACATTTCTAAACCGTAATCCATATCCTGCAGTAAATTTAACTTTAAATCAGGATTCAGCAGCCGCTCATCTCTACTAGTACCTTAACCTTACACCACTCGGCTAGCTTCGGTAACAGGGCCAGGCTACAGCCTTCAGGCACTGCCTGTTAGTTGTTACCGAGCGAGTGCTGATTTCTGCAGGTCAGAGGATACGGATTACAGTTTAGACGAAATGTACACACCTGGGAGTGGTCCAGACCAGTGGCGGATCCAGAGCCTGGTCTCGGGAGAGGCACTTCCAGATTATTTTCTGTCCGCCGCTACAGAACAAGGGTGCTTATAGAACAGACTCCACAGTGTAGAGGTATACTGTATACTGTGTGGCACAGTGTAGCGGTATACTGTATATCGTGGGGCACAGTGTAGAGGTATACTGTATATCGTGGGGCACAGTGTAGAGGTATACGGTATACTGTGTGGCACAGTGTAGAGGTATACTGTATACTGTGTGGCACAGTGTAGAGGTATACTGTGTGGCACAGTGTAGAGGTATACTGTGTGGCACAGTGTAGCGATATACTGTGTGGCACAGTGTAGAGGTATACTGTGTGGCACAGTGTAGAGGTATACTGTGTGGCACAGTGTAGAGGTATACTGTGTGGCACAGTGTAGCGGTATACTGTGTGGCACAGTGTAGAGGTATACTGTGTAGCACAGTGTAGAGGTATACTGTGTGGCACAGTGTAGAGGTATACTGTGTGGCACAGTGTAGAGGTATACTGTGTGGCACAGTGTAGAGGTATACTGTGTGGCACAGTGTAGAGGTATACTGTGTGGCACAGTGTAGAGGTATACTGTGTGGCACAGTGTAGAGGTATACTGTGTGGCACAGTGTAGAGGTATACTGTGTGGCACAGTGTAGCGGTATACTGTGTGGCACAGTGTAGCGGTATACTGTGTGGCACAGTGTAGAGGTATACTGTGTGGCACAGTGTAGAGGTATACTGTGTGGCACAGTGTAGAGGTATACTGTGTGGCACAGTGTAGAGGTATACTGTGTGGCACAGTGTAGAGGTATACTGTGTGGCACAGTGTAGAGGTATATTGTGTGGCACAGTGTAGAGGTATACTGTATATTGTGTGGCACAGTGTAGAGGTATACTGTATATTGTGTGGCACAGTGTAGGCTATATGTCTATAACATAAACATATTTCACATGAACACTTACAGTTACTTGGCTTGGCCCTTGGGGGTCTCGGTCGCCACTTCCACACTTTGTCCGGGGGCTCGGCGGAGCTGATGTGTTTTATCCTAATGAGAAAGATTTCATAATAAGGATTTGGAGAAGGGGCAGAGGGATAGCAGAGCAGGGAGAGGCTGGTGCTGCTACTAGGGGGTCATACCATGTGGGAGTAATAAAGCCCACCATTATGCCCCCCAGTAGAAATAATTCTCCTTATAATGTGACAATGCTAAAAATACCCCCTTATGCCCCCAGTTGAGCTAATGTCCCCCATAATGTGCCAGTATAAAATACCCCTATATAGTGCCCCCAGTAAATGCCCCCATAGTGCTTCTCTCCCCCTTCCTCCTAGTGCCCCCCATAATGTACCAGTATAAAATGCCCCAGTAGATGCCCACAGTGTCCCCCATAATTGTGCAAGTATAAATTACCCCTTCTTAGTGCCCCCGTAGATGACTCCATAGTACTCCTCTTCCCCCTTCCCCATAGTACCCACCATAATGTGTCCCAGTATAAAATGCTACTGTACAGAGCCCCCCATATAAAACACCCCTTCTTTGTGTTGCCTCAGTAGATGCCCCTATAGTGCCCACCAATAATGTGCCAGTAATAAGCCCCCCATTACGTGCCAGTAATAAGCCCCCATTACGTGCCAGTATTAAGCCCCCCCATCATGTGCCAGTAATAAGCCCCCCCATCATGTGCCAGTATTAAGACCCCCCATCATGTGCCATTATTAAGTCCCCCCCATCATGTGACATTATTAAGTCCCCCCCATCATGTGCCATTATTAAGTCCCCCCCATCATGTGCCATTATTAAGTCCCCCCATCATGTGCCATTATTAAGTCCCCCCCATCATGTGCCATTATTAAGTCCCCCCCATCATGTGCCATTATTAAGTCCCGCCCATCATGTGCCATTATTAAGTCACCCCCCCATCATCTACCATTATTAAGTCGTCGTCCCCATCATGTGCCATTATTAAGTCGCCCCCCCCCCCCTTCAGTATCACTATTGTAAAAAAAAAAAAAGAACACTTATACTTACCTCAGTGTCAGCGATGCGATGCAGGCCTCTTCTGGCCTGTGTCCCACGCTGTATGGCTCAGGCAGCGCGATGACATCATCGCGCCGCCTGCGCCGGCCTCTGATAGGCTGCCGGCCTAGTGCCTGCAGCCTATCAGAGCAAGGGGAAGGGACACGCCTCTCCCTCCCCTGCACCGCCGCTGGCACAGGCAGTAGTAAGGAGATGAGCGCAATGGAAGCGTTCATCTCCCTGTGCCCGGCGGCGGCAGCTCACTTTGGGGGGGGGGGATTTTAGTTGGGGGGACACATGGGGGGCCCAGCATGATGTAGGGGGGCCATGGCCCCCTCTGGCCCCCCCTGGCGACGCCACTGCTGATGTACCAGCCCTGAAAAGGGCTTTTTGGGGTGCTGTCAGGACGCTGCCCTTACAGCAGATGAGTCTGTGGACACAGAACAATGCCCTAGCTAACACTTTCCCTATTGAATCAGCAGCAGCTACACTCTCCCTCCTCTCACTGTGAATGCAGTTTCCGAATGAATCTAAACTGGATGCTGTCCAGGAGGTGGGAGGGTCTGCTGCTGATTGGCTGGAATGTGTCTGCTGACTGTGAGGTACAGGGTCAAAGTTTACTCAATGATGATGTATAGGGGGCGGACCAAACATCGCATATGTTCGCCTGCAGCGGCGAAACGCGAACAAGCTATGTTCGCTGGGAACTATTCGCCGGCGACCAGTTCGGGACATCACTAATGACCGATCCCTCATGAAGCCATGCTGATATTGCATTATTTGCTTATTTTCATTGAGATTCTCCAAGATAGCATCTCTTAGAAAACCATCAAACAGTTTACCCACAACAGATGTTAAACTTACTGGCCTATAGTTTCCAGGCTCTGTTTTTGAACCCTTTTTGAATATTGGCACCACATTTGCTATGCGCCAATCCTGTGGAACATTCCCTGCCAGTATAGAGTCTGTAAACATTACAAATAAGGGTCTAGCTAGCAGTGATGGCCAGTTCGCAGTGTTTGCCAGCGAACACATGTGGGCTGCCATCTTGACTCACAAGTCCGGCGATGCACAGGTAAGCCCTTACCTGTGCCTGTGCCGCGAGCCGGTCTGAAATCAAATGCGGTCAACAGGAGCAGGCAGTTCCGAGAACAGCCGCCGGGGGCCTTCATCGGGCTGTTCTCGGAACTGCCTACTCCCGGTGACCGCATTTGTTTCAGACCGGCTTGCGGCACAGGTAAGGGCTTAGCTGTGCATTGCCGGACTTGTGAGTCAAGATGGCAGCCCACATGTGTTCGCTGGCAAACACTGCAAACTGGCCATCATTGCTGGCTATGACATTACTTAATTCTCTTAGGATACGGGGTTGTATGCCATCTGGTCCTGGTGATTTGTCTATTTTAATCTTTTTAAGTCACTGTTGTACTTCTTCCTGAGTCAGACAGGGCACGTTTAATGGGGAATTTACTTTTACATTCTGCCTTTCATCTGACAGTTTATTTTCCTCAGTGAATACAGTGGAGAAACAAATATTTAATAGGTTTGCTTTCTCCTCGTCGCTCTCTGTTACTCCCCCCTCATTGCTCTGTAGAGGGCCGACACCTTCAGATTTATACTTTTTACCATTTATATTTATTGCTTTCTTTACAGTTCTATTTATCCACATTGGTTTCTTCTAGTTCCTTAACCCTTTACTCCTATAAGGTATGTACCGATCACAATTAGATTTTAAGATGCTTTTAAAAATATCTCATTTTGTGGCGGTATTTTTATTTTTGAGGATTTTGTCACAGTTAGTTATGCCTTTGGCCTCTCTGGCTAAATTTAGCTTTTTTGAAGGTTGGTATTTTTGTTCCTCCCTGTAGAAGCGCTCGTTTGAAGGCTAATTGGATGGTTATTACTTTATGGTCACTATTTCCCAGGTGTCCCCCAACCTGCATATCTGTTGTTATGTCAGGTCTATTGGTTAATACTAAGTCTAGTATGGCCGTCCCTCTAGTCGGGTTCTGAACCAGTTGCAAAAAGTAATTGTCTTTGGTTATTGCCAAGAACCTGTTTCCTTTATGAGATGTACAGCCTTCAGTTTCCCAGTCTATATCTGGGTAGTTGAAGTCTCTTATAATAACTACTGCATTATAATTTGCCGCCTCATCTATCTTGTTTAGTAGTAGATTTTCTGTGGACTCTGGTATATTAGGTGGTTTCTAATAAACTCCTGTTAGTAATTTATTATTATTTTTGCATCCATATATTTCTACCCCACAGTGACTCCACATGTTCATGTCCCTCACTTATATCTTCTCGAACTGTGGGCTTAAGACAGGACTTTACATAAAGGCCGGCCCCTCCCCCTCTCAGATTTTGACAATCCTTTCTAAACAGACTGTAACCTTGTACATTAACTGCCCAGTCAGAGTTATCATCCAGCCATGTCTCAGTTATTCCCACTATGTCATAGTCCTCCTCACACATCACTAATTCCAGTTCCCCAGTTTTATTAGTCAGGCTTTTTTCACCCTACACCTTTCCTTCTGAACTGTTCTAGTCCCTCCTTCCATTCCTCCCCCAGTCCCACTACCTTGCCCCCGGTCTCTTTCTGCACTATCTTCCCATCCTATGACCTAATTACCCTCCACCCGAGTCCCTAGTTTAAACACTCCTCCAACCTTAAGTCCCACAGAAATAATACGTGTATTATAGATAGCTGCATAGGTCAGATACAATGGACTTAGGTACAATGAGACACAGGGTAGATGTACAATTTCAAGTACTCGGATTTGGACCAAAGGTCCCACTCACGGTTTGATGATTTTTTCCGTTGTATGGAGATGAATCGTATGACAACAGAATAGACGTAGTAGGAAGGTCCACAGAGATCTTGATAAAAAAGTGTTGGGATGGACAATTCTTCTGGTGCAGGACAGAAAAAGGCAGATACTGGGGAGATAATATCCCTACCAGGCTATTGAAATTCTGCCTAAAAGCGGAGAGGTCTCCCGCCTAAATGCGGGAGAATCACCTCCAGAGGAGGCGACCCCACTTATCGACGGCTGTCCCTGTTGTCCTATCCCTCAAAAAATAGCTCCCAGTGTCTGTACAGCCAAAAAAGAAAATTAGAATTCCCAACGCGTTTCCTCCAATACAAATATGACCGGATTCATCAGGGGAAGAAAAAATGTAGATGTGGATAATAAAGATAATGAAGTGGCACAATAGCCCTCAGCACAATGGCTCCTCTATCGATGTATCCAACTGGGTAATGCAGTCCAGAGAACTCTCTGTAACTGCACCTCTATATACTAATATAAATTAACTTAACAATAAACTTTTAATGGGATAAATACCTCATGGAGTAGGTGAAAAGCGGCGTGCGTTCCACCATCGGCCAGGCAAAACCGGAAGTGCGTCATGTCGCATGCGCCGGCCGCTGCTATTGGCCGGCGGTGGAACGCAGACCGAAGATGGACCGCAGAGAAACCGGAAGTAAGCACAATGCGCCGGAGATGACGTTAACAGGACACCGGAGCGCATAATAATATGCGCTTCAGGGTACATAGATAGTAGATAAGTGCAGAATTAGATAAATACAATCAAAAATAGGGAAGAGGACTCTTTATATAGATATAGTCAATTTTAGGATAATAATGTCAAGTAAAGCATATATAGAATTAATTTTGAAAAAAGTTGGAATGAGTGATGTGGGACAGTAAATGGAAACAGGGAGGAGCATGTATTGTCAGTACATTTGACTAATGATAAGGTCCTACCATCTGATAGAAGTACCATTTAAATATAGATATTACAGAGTAGACCTATTACGGTCTGATAACTTCATTTGTGAGGTCCGAAAAATAATAAACAGTAGTCTTGATCAATGCAATGAGGTATAGCAAGTTATCAACAAAAATATTTTATTTTATTTGATATTGATATAGCCATGACGATGAAAAGTTGGTGCAAGCATGGCAGAATAATGTACAATTGGTAATATATAGGGCTGGAAATAAGAAAGAACGCCACTATAACACATTTAAATGAAGCAACTAAACGACAGAATTTCATTGAGTCCAGAGGGGCTCACCGTTTTTAAACGGTAAGTCCATTCGGACTCTTTCTGTAAGATTCTCTTATCGAGGTCGCCTCCTCTAGGGGATGGACGAATAACCTCAACAACACAGAACTTCAGACATTTTGGATTTCCATCGTGGAGATCATGCACATGTCTAGAGATAGTGGTATCCCTTTTGTGCCTTATGTCCCCAAGGTGGTCTCCAATTCTTCTTCTGAGTTCCCGTTTTGTCTTGCCGACATACTGAAGTCCACATGAACAAATACAGAGATACACTACCCCGGTCGTTTTACAATTTGCAAAATCCCGGATATTGTAAGTTTTGTTAGTGGTATAACTCGTGAAGTTTTTAGTTTGATATATGTATGGGCAGGCTATACAGGATCCGCATCTAAATGTACCCAGGGGTTTTCTATCTAGCCAGGTGCCTGTTTTTTTAGGCGCTGTATAATGGCTATGGACAAATCGGTCACCTAAGGATCTACCTCTTCTATATGTTATAGCTGGTTTAGATGGAAGTATATCATGAATATCTGGGTCCAACAAAAGCATATCCCAGTATTTTTGGAAGATATTTCTAACCTCTCTGCTGCAGGTATCATATGTCCCAATGATACGAAAGATGGAATCCGCATCTGTTTTTTTGGGTTTAGGTGACAGAAGATCTGTTCTATTTTTACTCAAGGCCGACCTGAAGGCCCTTTGTAAGGGGTAATCAGGGTACCCTCTTTGGTTAAACCTGGTTTTAAGGTCTTTGGCCTGATTGAAGAAGTCTCTCTGGGTGGTGCAATTTCTGCGGACTCGCAAATACTGCCCCTTTGGGATACCACATTTAAGATTTTCAGGGTGATGACTTTCCCACCTAAGCAGGCTGTTTGTCGCTGTAGGTTTCCTATGAGTTTTTGTAATGATAGTACCATCCTTCAAAGTAATAAATAAATCCAGGAAGGCCAGACCTTGGTTATACACTTCAGATGTGAAGTGCATACCAATGTCGTTTTTGTTCAGGTCGGCCAAGAAGTCAGAGAACAGCCGTCTGGGGCCGCCCCAAAATATCAGAATATCATCGATATAGCGGCCCCAGAAGACTATTCTCGACGTCCACGGACATTCATCCGCAAAAACTACAGTGTCCTCCCACCAGCCCAGGAACAGGTTAGCATAAGTGGGGGCACATGCGCTCCCCATTGCTGTGCCCCTGAGCTGGTGAAAGAAACGGGTATCAAAAAGGAAGTAATTGTGTCTAAGGACGAAGTCCATGAGTCTCAGAACAAAATTACTATGTGCATGATATTGTGTACCACGGCTTTTGAGAAAATGATTTATAGCACACAGTCCTTTGTCATGTGGGATGTTACTGTACAGAGCCTCTACATCTATAGAGGCTATAAGAATGTCATCATCAAGCTGTATGCCGTCTATCTTACTCAATAGATCGGAAGTATCCCTAATATAGGAAGGAAGGGCTGTGACATAATTTCTCAAGACCTTATCAATGTAAATACCCGCATTCTGTGTAAGGGAATTAATACCTGCAACGATAGGGCGTCCCTTTAATGGGCTTAGTCCTTTGTGGATTTTGGGAATGGTGTAAAAGGTGGCAATTTGGGGGTATGGTGCAAGCATGAATTTTACTTCATCATTAGATATTATTTTATTCTCCAGGGCTTCTATAAGAATGGTTTCAAGTTCCCTGGCGAAATTATCTGTAGGATCAGCCCCAAGGATTTGATAATAGTTTTTATCGTTAAGAATGGTGTTACACATTCGTTTATATTCTTGGTGGTTCATAGCCACCAAATTGCCACCTTTATCGGATGGTTTGAGGATGATATCATGGTTTGATTGGATTTGCATCATGGCCTCTATTTCCTTTTTATCCAGATTAGAGCTATTTTTAGGCTGTTTATGGTCCAATTTTTCTAGTTCTTTAGTTACTATTGTCAAAAATAGATCTATAGAACTGTTTTCCGTTGGGGGAGGGAGTTTGGTGCTTTTTGGTTTAAGGTTGGTAAAGGGACCTTCACCTATTTTTCTTTCCCCTTCTGACAAAAGGTCGGCCAGGTTTTTGACCAGAGGGAGTTCATTCAGGGGAATCCCTAATTTGACGCTCTCCTCCAGGTCACTATGTCTGAAAAATTTCTGCCATTTAAGTTTACGACAGAAAAGGTGTAAGTCCTTCACCCACGAAAAAGAGTTGTACCTAGTAGTTGGTACAAAGGAGGTACCCCTAGTTAGTATGTTCATTTCAGTATCTGAGAAGGTATAGTCGGTAAGATTAATAATTTGTCCTTTCTGGTGTGTATCTATTTTGCTAATCGGGGTCGGTCCCTGAGATCGTACGGTATACCCCCCGACCCTAAAAAATTGGATTGCAAGCCAGAACCAGATGAACATGGTGCTTCTGAATATGTGGTCTGTGGGTCGTTTCTGGTGTTGGTTCCCCATTTTTGATATTTACCCCTGCGACCCCTGGGTCCCTTTGATCCTCTATATCTGGGTTTACCTCGGGAGCTATAGTCCACGGATCTATCCGTGTCCGAGGTATCTACCTCCGAGGAGGAGATTTCCTTTGTTACTAATTTGGTCTTATCACCCAGATTAATGTATGCTCTTTTTTCTTTAAATTCAAGGAGGTCTTTTTTATATTGGTTATGTTTTCTCTCTTTTATAGAGGTATGATATCTCTCAACAGAGATCTGTAAATTGTTCTCTCTTCTAGAGAAATCAGGATCCTCCTTGAATTTAAGAGTCTGCTCAATGACAGTGTTAAGTCTGGCAGAGGTTTTTTCCAAGGTGACCCGTTCCTCTGTCAGCAATAGACGCATGAGGTTGAGGGAGCTTTCTGTTAAAGTCTTTTCCCACTTTGTTAATAGATCTGGTGTTTGGGATCTAGTGGCGGGGGAAATAAAGATACGTAGTCCTTTGGGGACAATTTCAGATTTTATATAATTTTCTAGGGACTGGGTCTCCCACCAGGACTTGATATTATCTCTGTAACACACGTATAGTTCTTTGAACAGGGATTTAAGGTTGCCTGGTGTATCTACGCAGTCAATATTTTGATCTGAGAAAACTTGGGTGGCCTCAGCCAGCCATTGATCAGTGTTAATCGGACCAGACAAGAAACTAGCCATTCTAAACAAGAATTTCACAGCAGAGAATATATATACAATGTAGGAATATAAACTGAGGTATCACTGAATAATTATCCTACTTAAAACTTAACTTTTAGTCATTATTTGTTAAAAATAAGTCCCACAGAAATAATACGTGTATTATAGATAGCTGCATAGGTCAGATACAATGGACTTAGGTACAATGAGACACAGGGTAGATGTACAATTTCAAGTACTCGGATTTGGACCAAAGGTCCCACTCACGGTTTGATGATTTTTTCCGTTGTATGGAGATGAATCGTATGACAACAGAATAGACGTAGTAGGAAGGTCCACAGAGATCTTGATAAAAAAGTGTTGGGATGGACAATTCTTCTGGTGCAGGACAGAAAAAGGCAGATACTGGGGAGATAATATCCCTACCAGGCTATTGAAATTCTGCCTAAAAGCGGAGAGGTCTCCCGCCTAAATGCGGGAGAATCACCTCCAGAGGATGGACCGCAGAGAAACCGGTATTGATATTTCCAGCCCTATATATTACCAATTGTACATTATTCTGCCATGCTTGCACCAAATTTTCATCGTCATGGCTATATCAATATCAAATAAAATAAAATATTTTTGTTGATAACTTGCTATACCTCATTGCATTGATCAAGACTACTGTTTAATATTTTTCGGACCTCACAAATGAAGTTATCAGACCGTAATAGGTCTACTCTGTAATATCTATATTTAAATGGTACTTCTATCAGATGGTAGGACCTTATCATTAGTCAAATGTACTGACAATACATGCTCCTCCCTGTTTCCATTTACTGTCCCACATCACTTATTCCAACTTTTTTCAAAATTAATTCTATATATGCTTTACTTGACATTATTATCCTAAAATTGACTATATCTATATAAAGAGTCCTCTTCCCTATTTTTGATTGTATTTATCTAATTCTGCACTTATCTACTATCTATGTACCCTGAAGCGCATATTATTATGCGCTCCGGTGTCCTGTTAACGTCATCTCCGGCGCATTGTGCTTACTTCCGGTTTCTCTGCGGTCCATCTTCGGTCTGCGTTCCACCGCCGGCCAATAGCAGCGGCCGGCGCATGCGACATGACGCACTTCCGGTTTTGCCTGGCCGATGGTGGAATGCACGCCGCTTTTCACCTACTCCATGAGGTATTTATCCCATTAAAAGTTTATTGTTAAGTTAATTTATATTAGTATATATAGAGGTGCAGTTACAGAGAGTTCTCTGGACTGCATTACCCAGTTGGATACATCGATAGAGGAGCCATTGTGCTGAGGGCTATTGTGCCACTTCATTATCTTTATTATCCACATCTACATTTTTTCTTCCCCTGATGAATCCGGTCATATTTGTATTGGAGGAAACGCGTTGGGAATTCTAATTTTCTTTTTTGGCTGTACAGACACTGGGAGCTATTTTTTGAGGGATAGGACAACAGGGACAGCCGTCGATAAGTGGGGTCGCCTCCTCTGGAGGTGATTCTCCCGCATTTAGGCGGGAGACCTCTCCGCTTTTAGGCAGAATTTCAATAGCCTGGTAGGGATATTATCTCCCCAGTATCTGCCTTTTTCTGTCCTGCACCAGAAGAATTGTCCATCCCAACACTTTTTTATCAAGATCTCTGTGGACCTTCCTACTACGTCTATTCTGTTGTCATACGATTCATCTCCATACAACGGAAAAAATCATCAAACCGTGAGTGGGACCTTGGTCCAAATCCGAGT